>NC_047084.1:117202304-117322075 GCF_902459505.1 Geotrypetes seraphini
TTAATACCCTTCAATCACAAGATGCTAGGTTGCATAGGGAGAGGTATTTCCAGTAGGAAAAAGGAGGTATTGATGCCCCTGTATAAGACTCTGGTGAGACCTCATTTAGAATATTGGGTACAATTCTGGAGGTCACACCTTCAAAAACATATAAAAAGGATGGAGTCGGTCCAGAGGAAGGCTACTAAAATGGTATGTGGTCTTCATCGTAAGGCGTATGGGTTCAGACTTAAAGATCTCAGTCTGTATACTTTGGAGGAAAGGCGGGAGAGGGGAGATATGATAGAGATGTTTATAATGTGGCATAAATGCACATGAGGTGAGTCTCTTTCAAGGAAAAGGAAGCTCTGGGATTGTGGGAGAGTGCTCCAAGATGGTGGCCATCTAGTTGCGGTGATCCAACTGCTGGATGTTGTTTTTTTTCAATCCATTTGCTTTTTGATGCTGCTTTGGGATGCTATTATTTCCCTTACTTATTATTCCCCGTACTAAGAGAACAGGAGCTTCTCACCAGTACAGCAGACGCTGCAGCGTTTCTTTGAGCCGCGGATTCCCACTGACCCCAGGCAACCCCAATGGCAGCAGACTTTCGCGTTGGCTCTGAGTGAGGGAGCACTTGAGCCATTGGCTTTCCAGACATCTTTGTCACCACCTACGATCTCTGCCCACTCTGCTCAGGGTTTAACCAATCCGATCCAAACATGAGCTTTAAAATGGGGACTCGAACACCGTGTCTCTCTGCTCAAAAGGATGGCAGCTATATGTGAAACGCTGGTCACCGTTGGTGTTTCGATCAAGCTTTAATAGAGCATAGAGCTTCTAGATGCCCATGGGAGGTTTTTTTTACACCTATGAGGTTCCCAGCCTGAACACCTTAAGCCACATTTGTGGCAGTGGGAGGGCCCAGTCTGAGGCTTTTTCCTCCCGGATAAGAGTTTAACTCTGCTCCTGCTTTGCCATACGCACATTACCTTAACTGCAATATTCAAGTGAATGTGTTATTTTGTTTGAATCTATGTTTCAAGCATACATCAGAACAGTTAAGAATAACCACATTAAAAAGAGATAAGAAGGAAGACGTCATGTCCATTGCAAGAGTTTGACATTTTGCATTCACTGACGCAGTCTAAAAATTTCAGTATTTTAGCCCCACGCTCCTCCACCTTTCCATAATCTCTTATTTATTTTATTTCTTATATACCACCTGGAAGTGTAAACGCTATCGAGGCGGTGTACACGCAGATAGAATTATTTGAAATCTGAATTACTGTAAGTCACTTCCTCTTTCAAGTCCTTCTTCTGTCATTAACAGGATGATCGTGGGAAGGGGAGGAAGTGAGCCCCAGGCTACTCCAGAAAAATAAAAATTGATGTATAGAAAACAATTCAAGCAGTTGAGTAAAGATGATATTTTCCAGTTTATTGGTTTTAGTATATAGTATATAGTACAATAAATGAATATAGAAACAGAGAAACATGACGGCAGATAAAGGCCAAATGGCCCATCTAATCTGCCCATCCACAATAACCATTATCTCTTTCTCTGAGAGATCCCAAGTGCCTATTCCAGGCTTTCTTGAAATCAGACACAGTCTATGTCTCCACCACCTCTACCGGGAGACTGTTCCATGCATCTATCACCCTTTCCGTAAAAAAAGTATTTCCTCAGATTACTCCTGAGCCTATCACCGCTTCACTTCATCCTATGTCCTCTCATTTCAGAGCTTCCTTTCAAATGAAAGAGACTCAACTCATGCGCATTTATGCCACAAAGTGGCAGCTCTCAGGACCAGGAAGCCTTGCACATTGTATGAGAGGAGGGTGAGTTGTAGAGCTGAGGTAGTAGGTTTACTGTGACCACTCATGTCCCCATTTTAATCCCTACTTCAATACATACATTTTTGTTTTGATGAGATCCAGGTATTCTGCTAGTGCAGGGAGGTTGTTGGGCATGGGTGCTCTTTTTTCACCTCTTTCAGCACAAGAGATTTTTTTTGAGAGACGGGGCCAGCAGAAGCAGTAGATGAACTAGACAACCATCTTGTGGCACTAGTACTTTCAAGTCACCTTATCAGCCCTTTAAATCTGAACCCAGTAGCCCAGATTGCAACAAAACTCTTCAAACTTGCTGCAGGTCATAGAAACCCACATAACCTGTAAGGAAAGCTTTGCCAGTCATCAGAGTTCCTTCCAATCTCCCCATGTCTCGCTGTAAGGGGGACCAAATGAGAGAGTCATATGGTAGAGGAATCATAAAGCATAGCCCATAGTAGGGTATGTTCAGGGTGCTACAGTACAGGACTCTTCTCCCATCCCGAAGAGTCAGGTTCCATCCTCTCTGAAGTGGACCATGATGAATCACTGAAATGGGTATAGCAATGAGTGTGCAGTAGTGGTTAAGGGTTGAGAGGTGGCAACTGGATGATCATTGAAGGCAAGGTGAGTCAGGTGATAGTGAGGGGCCAAGGAGCTGTGAAGCACAGCAGGAAGAGCCATGATCTGTAGTGAGCAATGCAGCTAGAGACAGGGAGCAAGAGCATCACAGTTTAAATAAAGGTAGTTGATGGGTTGTCTTAGGTTAAGGGTGTCAAAGTCCCACCTCGAGGGCCGCAATCCAGTCGGGTTTTCAGGATTTCCTCGATGAATGTGCATGAGATCTATTAGCATACAATGAAAGCAGTGCATGCACATAGATCTCATGCATATTCATTGGGGAAATCCTGAAAACCCGACTGGATTGCAGCCCTCAAGGAGGGACTTTGAAGACCCCTGCTTTAGGCTCTCTGAACCATAATATTCTTGTTTTTGATTTGTTCAGTTTGAGGAAATTTCTTTTTGGCCAGTCACTTAGGTCTTCAGTGGTATTTTTCAGGAATGTTTTGGTACTAACAAAGGTTTTTCTGACTGTGAAGAGGATGAAGATATCAACAGCATAGGAGATTTGATCCTGGGTCAGGGGAGGGTTATTCCCCAGTGCTCTTAGATATATGTTAAATAATTCAGGAGATATTGAGGGGCATAATAAAAAAAACTATCTAAGTCCCCTTTAGGCCTAGGCCTTAAACGTTGAAAGTAGAAACAGGGAAAATGTCCATTCTCAAAACAAACGCCCAAAATCAGACCTTTTAGGTTCCCATCTTGCTGTTGATGCCGGGGGGAGGGGGGAGGAGGGCCCACGGGGTGGGTGAAGGGGGGCCCTCGTTGCTGATTTTACTTCCGATCTTGCTGTTGATGCGGGCAGGGGAGCTGTCATCATCCATCGGGCCCCCCTGACAATGGCAGGCCCTAGGCTCGTGCCTACTGGGCCTAACATTTAATCCAGCCCTGGGCGTCATCCCCATGGTTGTTTTCAACATGTCCAGCCATCTGATCGCAGGTTGCCCTATTTTGATGATGATGATGATGATGATGACGAGAATACAACTAAGCACAGTATTTTCAGTGCCAGTTTTTTTGGGCACCCTATATAGAATTTGGTTCTAAGTGTATGAATGGAGAAAGGAGAAGGAGCCAAACACAGATCACAAGAGAATATGAAGAAAGAGGACAGAACGATAATTATACTTATTGATCCTTACTTGACTAACCCCTTCCTTTACTACCGCGTAGCGTGGGTTTTAGTGCCGGCAGTGGTGGTAACTGCTCCGACCCTCATAGGAATTCCATGAGCGTCGGAGCACTTACCGCCACTGCCAGCGCTAAAATCCGCACCATGCGTTAGTAAAGGAGGGGGTAAATCAGAGACAATAAAAAAATTCACCTAGTTTTTACTCCCTCTACTTTCCAGGGTTTTCGGGCCTCAAAGTCTGGGCACCACCCATTGCGCTCATCCTGCTGGTGGCCTGCGTCTGTCTGCTGGTGACAAGCATCGTACTGGGAGTACAATGTAAGTAGCAAACTCAGTTTTCTTTCAGGATAGGTAGGATTACAAATAATATAAATTAGATGAAGACTCTTAGGCTTCTGTGGCTGGCGTCATGATTGTTGCAGTTGGCCGGTTCTCGCTGTGGCTTTCTTCATACGTTGAAGCATGATGGCTGAATCATCGGTTCTACCTTCCCAGACGACCCGGACAATGGCTACAAATATGTATTATTAGTTGAGCACCCTAAGCTCATTTCTAGCACAGCTGTAAATTTGGTCTTTTTCTATAGTTTGAATTTCTGGCTACCGAAATTCGGTGCAGCCACCGAAACAAAATTAACACAGAACAGTCTACCCAGGTCCCTCCCCCCAACTGCAAGTTTTGTCTCCCTATTTAGGGTTCTGACCCACAGTTTGGGAAACTCTGCCCTATAGCTAGTTATTACATTATTTTAGCTTCTGTGTTGCTTTAGGAAACTCATCTAATGTAACCAATACATTTTAAATTTGGATGTGGGTAATCGCTAATCAACAGAACCCCCCTATATTTCAGGTGATGAGGAGGAAGAAGTTTCTGAAACAGGTAGTTCCACTTTTGTTTCTGTGGGTAATCGCCATATGCCGGCAAAACAGGAACCTTACAACTTTGGGGTTATTACATTTTGACATCCTATTGTGCAATAACTTCAAACTTATTAATCTGCAAACTACAATAGCTGTCCTAAACCTTCACTCCTGAGCAGGAATCCCTGGAGATACATCCTCAGTGCAAGATGATATTGCATCCCCTGGTGGCATTATTTCCTACTTCACCAGAGTGATGTTGCCAAACTGGAGGTGGGACTTCCCCACCTCCCATTACTACCACACATACAACAACTTTAAATGACTTTTTCCACACACAAAACACAGACAGACCTTTTGCCAAATACAGAACAGATCACAAATAAAAAATGAACTGGGAACCCCCCCAAAAATTAAACTCAGCAACACTGGAGAAATAAAAACAGATATGCACTTCTTTCTGTACTGAACACACAAGAATCCCACACCCAGGTCCATCAAAAAATTAGCCACCTCTCTTGCTCTGGATGGTGGAGAACCCAATATCCTGCCAGATGAATTCTACCTTCTCCGGTCTGACAGCCAGAAAGCTCCAAGTTCTGCAGCTAGCGGCAATGGCCCTGAGCTGTCACCAGTTGCAGAGCTTGAAGAGTTTTGGCTGCCAGACTAGAGGAAGAGGTCTTCAGCTGGCAGGGCTTTGGGAAACTCACCAACTTAGATATTTATATGTTGCATTTGGGTAGGAGATATGGGATATGGTAGGAAGAAAATTTAGTGCCCACCCACTTTGGGCTCAGGCTCACTCCTCTATCAGTTGCCTGGTAAGCCATTAGACACAATACAAAGATCCGTTATGCACATATCCCAAAGGTAACATATTCCACCAGTGGCATACCAAGCATATATGACACCCAGGGAAAATCATTGTTTAACATCCCCTCCTGCATATGAAAAACACAACTTTTAGTAATAATTTACAAGTTGTACAAGAGTGTACATAGGAAAAGGCAGCTTCTTGTCTCAAAGAATATTTTATTACTTCTGTAAATCATTTAGAAACTTTTTATAAGTGTTTTTATCACATTTTAATAAAACCTGAAACCTGATCTTACACACTGCAGCAAGCACTAGAACATCAATCCACCCAATGAAAAACCAACAAGACAGATTAATCCTGCTAACAGAAACCCAAGTCTTTCATACACACAGAACACAGAAACATCCTCACCCAGTATGGAATAAGTAATCACAACCTAAAGATAGAAATATGTAGACAAAAGTTAAACTGAACTACCAAGAAGTCAGACTCTGCATACAATGCAACACCACAGAAACAGAAACAGTGATGCATGTCCCTTAATATTGTACAAAATATAGATATATATATACAGTATATTTGAGTAAAGAGAAATAAGAAATTACTTTACAAATTAACAAATAAAAATAAAACAAAAAATGGAAAATAAGAAACCATTTTATTGGACTAATACATTTTTCAATTAGCTTTCAGAAGTCAAAATTTTTTTCCTCGGGTCAGTAAAGTATACTGCTATAACAGTATCCTGTCCTGAGCTGAACAAGGAGGGTGTGGTCTCTGAAAGTTTTTGAAATTATTTTTTCAAATTTTATTTAAAATTTGATTAAACTATCTAAAATTCTAGGCGTTTTACAATAATAAAAGGGGAGGACAACAATAAAACAGTGGACTTATACAATCAAGACATAGTATTAACGTACAATTAAATGAGAAGTAAAAGGGGAACATAAGTATTGCCCCTGTCGGGTCAGACCAGAGGTCCATCGTGCCCGGCAGTCCGCTCATGTGGCAGCCCCTCTGGTCCATGACCTGATAGTGCTCATACCCTAAAACTCTCATACCCTTTTCGCTTAATGTCCTGTAGAGTAACCCTCTATCTGTACCCTGCAATCCCCTTCGCTTCCAGGAAGTCATCCAGTCCCTTTTTGAACCCCAGTATTGTGCTTTGTCCTATCACCTCATTTGGAAGCGCGTTCCAGGTGTCCACCACCCTCTGAGTGAAGAAGAACCTCCTTGCATTCGTTTTGAATCTGTCCCCTCTCAGTTTTTCTGAATGACCTCTTGTTTTTGTTGTCCCCGCTAGTCTGAAGAATCTGCCCCTCTCCACCTTCTCTATGCCTTTCATGATTTTATAAGTCTGTATCATGTCTCCTCTCAGTCTCCGCTTTTCCAGGGTAAAGACCCCAGTTTGTCTAACCTTTCGGCATATGAAAGGTTCTCCATTCGTTTTATCATCCTAGTTGCTCTCTTCTGGACCCTCTCAAGTATCGCCATGTCTTTCTTAAGGTACGGTGACCAGTATTGGACGCAGTATTCCAGATGTGGGCGCACCATTGCTCGATACAATGGCAGGATAACTTCCTTCGTTCTGGTGGTGATACCTTTTTTGATAATGCCCAACATTCTGTTCGCTTTCTTTGAGGCCGCTGCACATTGTGCCGCTGGCTTCATTGTTGTATCCACCAATACCCCCAGGTCTTTTTCTAGGCTGCCTTTCCCCAGCACCCTCCCTCCCATCATATAGCTGTACATGGGGTTCCCTTTCCCTATGTGCAAGACCTTAATTTCTCCACATTGAAGCTCATCTGCTATCTTTTTGCCCACTCACTCAGTTTGTTCAGGTCGCTCTGCAGTTCTTTGCATTTCTCAACAGTTCTGACCTTGCTGGAGAGTTTTGTGAAGTCCACGAACTTGATAACTTCGCACTTCGTCCCCGTTTCCAGATCGTTAATGAATATATTGAACAGCAGCGGTCCCAGCACTGACTCCTGCGGGACACCACTCGTGACCCCTTTCCAGTCAGAGTAGTGTCCTTTTACTCCTACCCTCTGCTTCCTATCCACCAGCCAATTGTGAATAAGTTATAGAAAATAAAACATTGAAGGAAAAAACAAAAGGAGGGAAGGGAATGATTTGTTTACTGTTGGAACCAGAAGATCAGAAAAGAAGAGGTCAAAATTCAAAGGTGTCTTTAAAAAGGGAAACATTTTAATCCTCCTTTGAATTTATCCAGATTTTGTTCTTCTCTAATTAATATTAATACTGCTTTTAAATGATTTTAACCTGACAAAAAGCACTTTAACATTATGCAATACACTTTTGAGTTTCTTTTCTCCTGTTCAAAATATTTTTATTAATTTTATAAACAGGGCAATAACAATAGACAAGACTTCCGAGGAAGTCTGAAAAGTGGAAGTGAGAACACCCATCAATAAACATGTAATTTATTTTGAGTTGGCAATTGAGAGGTTGTATTTCTTTACTAGGTACATTGAGACACATCAATTAGAGCCGTTGAAAAAGTTTAAAAAATTTTTTTTTATAACAACTGCAGTGTGTTTGGAGGAAGCATACCCAGACCCGGGAGAAATCTCAACTACCATTGTGAAATCAGCTTAACCAGCTACTGCATTGGGTCAGGGTAGGGCTGAGCCCCAGAGGGAGCTGTGGGGGGTTTCATTATCATGGTATGGACCATTGTAGTCAGATTTGTCCTTTTTTTTAAAAATCTTTATTCATTTTTAAACTCACAATAAGTGTAACATATAATACAATCATTTTGTACTTTAACATCACTTAATACAGGGGTAGGGAACTCCGGTCCTCGAGAGCCATATTCCAGTCGGGTTTTCAGGATTTCCCCAATGAATATGCATGAGACCTATTTGCATGCATTGCTTTAATGCATATTCATTGGGGAAATCCTGAAAACCTGACTGGAATATGGCTCTCGAGGACCGGAGTTCCCTACCCCTGACTTAATATATCATCAAATTCTAATTCGCATCAAATATCCCTCCTCCCTTATACCCAACAATTATTCCTAAGCAAAAGAAATCATAAAATATTCCCCCACCCCACCCCACCCTGGATGTGTATGAACAAAAGGGAAAAATTAATATATATTCTATGCAATTATTTCAATCTTTACATTATCTTGTTAATGGCTCCCAAATATCCTGAAATTTCTTAAAACTCTCCTGCTGGAAAGAATACATACTTTGTAAACGGGTTTCTACCAGAGCCTCTAATGTAAATATACAATATAAATAAATACTCAGCTGATGAGAACCCCTAAGCTGTCAGCTGAGGACTTCCTCTGCAGTTGGCCAGGGGTCCCTTTTGCCAAGCTTGGCAGGCAGCAGTAGCGTCCATGAGTCACAGATGCTGGCACCTCAGTGGCTCATGGATGCTGCCAGTGACTGCTGTGTTTGGTGGAGGGGAGTTCTGGCCGTCTCTAGAGGAGGTCCTCTGCTGGCGGTGCTTAGGGATCCCCCACCAGTCACAGCAAGGGTCAGCAAGTACTTCAACACTGTAGAAATAAAACCAGAAATGCATTTCCTTTTCTTTTGAACACAATACAAAGACATTTGCTATATACATTTCCCAAAGCTAACATATTGAGTCCTCCCACTTTTGTTCCAGGTCTTTCTATCTATCTTACTCTCTTTGTTCTCCCTCTCCCTAGGGCCTGGCATCTCTCTCTCCTCAGTTCAGTGTGCTTCCCCTCTCTACCCCCTCTAGTCCAGCATCTGCTCTGTCTTCCCCCTCCCTTTTGGTTCAAGTCTACATTCCAGCCCCTCCTCAAGGTCCTTTTCTGTCTCTCTCTCCCCCCCCCCCCCCCCCCCGTCCAGATCCAGTGTCTCTATGGGTTTACAGTCAGCTAAACTCTAGGTTAAGTGGGATATTCAGTATTTAACAGCCTATGGTGAATGGCATAAAGGAAGGATTGAGTTTTAAGCACAGTCCCATTGACTTTGGCAAGTTAAGTCGTGAATATCAGTCTTTTACTTGCCAAATGCACACTCCAGCCACAGTATGTGTCCAACATACCTGGTTTTCAGTGACCCAGAGCCATTTAGGGACAGTGGATTGTTTACAATTGTTGCCAGCGACCCACAGCAAGTTTGGAGCACTGCAGGGGTGGTGAGAGGAGAAAGAGAGGGCCAGAAAAGTGAGAGGAGAGAGGGAAGTGATAAATGATAAAAGCCTGTGCTTGAGAGGAGGGCTCTGAACCAGCTGAGCTGGCAGGGGGACAACCGGGTGCTAGGGAGAACACTGCTTATCTTATTTTCCTACCTGCCCTGCCATGAGGGGCGTCCCCACGGGATCCCTGCGACCCTAGGGGGCATCCCCATGACCCGAAGGGGGAACCCGCAGGATCCCCGCAGGTCCCGTGGGATTCCCGTCGTCCCCATTCCTGTGCAGCTCTATCATGCAGACACTGTACATCTCATCCTCCAAGCCCAAATACGTGGCCATTGAGATGCAGTAATTTGATGCTTGATCTCAATGCTCCAAATGTCCCGAAGACCAGTTTTTGGTTTCTTATTTAAAAATCCAGATATTAATTTATACCACTGAGCGGCCTAATGTCCCAGGAAGTCCACATGAAATCATAAGAGCGGCAAACTATACTGATTACTGAGATTTTTCCATTTAGGGAACCCAACCTGAATGGCCTGCTTCAACTGTAACCATCTATAATTTTGTGATTTATTAAGACCGAATTAGTGTTGCAATTGTGAAAAATCAAGCAGCTTACTATCTGAAATAACATCATCCAAAGTACGTATACCCGCCTTCATCCAATACTTCCAGATGATCTTAAATCTGCCAATTTGAATCTTGGAGTTTAGCCATAGGGTCTGATGAGTTGATTTATGAACCGAAATAGGTGTTATATTATTTACACATTTTAAGGTTTTCCATGTCAGATTTGTCTTTTCAGTATATGGAGAGAGATTTCATAGCTGCCAAAGATGGTAGAGACAGTTTTTAAAGGTTGTTTGAATTTGTGGGATCAAAATGAGTGAGTGATGATTGTAGAAGTATCCCGAGATGCTGACCTGTGACTGTAAGAGGAGTTCATATTTCCCAAAATATATTTTGAAGTCAGGTATTTCTCCCCTTCTATTAGGAACCCAACAAATCTCTGTTTTGCTTGTGTTCAGGCAGTTTGTGGTTGTTTGCCTATTCTTGAGTTGCAGTTAGACAGGAAGTCATTTTACTCAAAGCTGTGGGTAGATTTGAGTCAATGGGTGTGATCCAATGGGGAGCCCGGGCACAGTGCCGGGTAGGGCTTTGGATTCTTGCCCAGAGGTAGCTAGGAAGAAAAAAAAAAAAAAAATTTAAATTGAATCAGGTTGGGCAGACTGGATGGACCATTCGGGTCTTTATCTGCCGTCATCTACTATGTTACTATGTAATAGTTGCACATCATCGGCATAGATATAGAATTTTGTGTCCATTGACTGAAGAAGCTCAGCCAGAGGCTTAAGATAGGATGGAGGAGTGGCCTCGTGGTTAGAGCAGCTGCCTCGACACCCTGAGGTTGCAGGTTCTATTCCAGCACTGCTCCTCATAGAAACATAGAAGATGACGGCAGAAAAGGGCACCAGCCCATCAAGTCTGCCCACTCTGCTTACCCACCCCCTGTCTATGCCCTAATGACCCAATTTCCTTATCTTGACCCTCGTAGGGATCCCACATGGGTATCCCATTTCTTCTTAAAGTCTGGCACGCTGTCTGCCTCGATCACCTGCACTGGAAGCTTGTTCCAATGATCAACCAGTCTCTCTGTGAAGAAATACTTTCTGGTGTCGCCATGAACTTTTCCGCCCCTGAGTTTGAGCGGTTGCCCTCTTGTGGCCGAGGGTCCCTTGAGAAAGAAAACCTTGGGCAAGTCACTTAACCCTCCATTGTCTCAGGTACCATAGTTACATTGTGAGCCCACCTGGACAGATAAAGAAACCACTTTGAGTACATGCTTATCATTGTAAACCATTTTGATATTTGCAGAGGAAAGGCTGTATATCAATAAAGATAACCATCACAAACCACTGGAGACAGTATGGACCCCTATGGCACCCTATAATTCACCGTCCAACATAATTATGTGCTGTTGTTGAATAGAACTGATTCTTGTCTGTCTGACAAGTAGGATTTGACCCATGTAAATACTGTGCCACAGATCCTTGCTTCTGTCAGTCTTGTAAGTGTGAAATTATGATTCACAGTGTTGAAGGCTGCTGAGAAATTCAGCAACACTAGTATCAAGGCAGATCCCCTGTCATGGTTTCTGTGCTGATCATCAAGAAGAGATACAATAAAAGTCCCTGTTCTGTACCCAGCCCATAGGAAGGGCCATAAATAACCTGGGCCAATCAGAGCCTCAGACCTGCACCAGTGCATCCCAGGATGCACTGGGGAGGGGAAGGCCAGCAATTTTGAAGAGGTGGGCCAGCTGGCCAGAGTGAGTAGGCATCTCTCCGGCCAGCCATCTTAAAATAAGATTGGGGGGGGGGGGGGGTCGTCAGAGGCATGGGAAGGAGATAAGGACAGCTCCACTCTGCAAGAATAGGCAGCTGTTGAATAAATGTGTTATCTTTAACATAAAGTATTGCTAAAATCAACCAGGCTAAGAGAAATGCAATTATTATCCAAGTCTGGAACCTTCTAACAGGTGTTTTCTTCATTCCAGTCATGCAGCTTTCTCAGCAAATGCTTGAAGATCATGAAGTCTTGAACAGTAGCTTCTCCCAGAGCATGAGGCTGAAAGACAAGGCCTTGAAGGACACTGAAAATAAACTACATGAATCGGAAGTGAGATTAAAGGACACCAGAGATAGGTGTTTTCAGCACCTGAATCACACTGAGCAAGAACTGGAAGACATGAGGAGGAACCTCGGTATAACTCAGGATTTGCTAACTGACAGTGAGAGGAAATTAAAAACTAGTGAAGAAATCATGAAAACAATTGAAAAAGAACGGGACCAATTGAATTCAGATTTGAAAAAAAAGGAGGAATTGTTTGCTGACTGTGCATTAATAGGTATTTTCATTTTTATTGCCAAAGTTACAGCTCAGATATAGTAAGAACCCAAATATGAGTATATTAGAACCCTGTTCAACAAATATTACATAGTTACATAGATCTTAAGAATATATAGACTGAGCAATATGATTTGGTTGATTCAGATTTTAGGCACTGATAACATGGCTTTTAGTGTTTTTTGTAATGGACCACATAATCTGAATTTTGGAAGCCAGCAGGCCAAAGAGGAAAGGTTCACGATATGGGATCAACAAATGGTAAATCTTTCCTTCCTCTTTTCCACCACTGATTATTCACCTGCCTAATTGCCAACCAATCACTCCATCTCAATTTTTGGTTGATTCTACTCCCCTTATGGCTCATTGTTATGTCAAGATGAGGAGGAGGAGGGGACGAAGAAGAAAAGTCAGTAGGGAGAGGAGGAGATAGTGGATGCTATCATATTTCTATGAGCTCACAATGCAGGTGTAAAGAGCTTTAGCCAATAGGAAGAGGAGGAGATAGTGGATGCCATCATATTTCTATGAGCTCAAAATGCAGGTGTAAAGAGTTTAAGCCAATAGGAAGAGGAGGAGATAGTGGATGTTATCATATTTCTATGAGCTCACAATGCAGGTGTAAAGAGCTTTAGCCAATAGGAAGAGGAGGAGATAGTGGATGCCATCATATTTCTATGAGCTCAAAATGCAGGTATAAAGAACTTAAGCCAATAGGAAGAGGAGGAGATAGTGGATGCTATCATATTTCTATGAGCTCACAATGCAGGTGTAAAGAGCCTTAGCCAATAGGAAGAGGAGATGCAAATGTTAAGAACCTCAGCACTGTTTGACAAATTTATTTCCTAAATGTGGGTATTATTGTTAGCAAAACTCTATTCTGAGTATATTTAAGAAACTTCTTGTATTTTTAACTAATTGTATTGCCCAGCCTTCTTCTGTGTAAACCGCCTAGAAACTGATATCACTTTTATCCATGAAAAACCCACATTTCTTTCTTTTTACTTTCTTATGTGTAGAAAGTTGTCCACAAGGATGGAAGTTGGCCGGTGGGAAATGTCTTTACTTTTCAACAACAATAAACAATTGGGAAACGAGTAAAGCTTACTGTGAAGACGCAGATTCTTCAGTTCTTGTCTTTTCTAAGGAAAATTTACAAGTACAGGTACAAGTTGTACCTTTTTACTCTGCTTTAATTTATTGTGATTGATAAGCTCTAAGGATTTGGAAAAGTAAGTGGCTGTTTTTTGTTTGGCCCCATTTTTTAAATTTAGTTTGTTTTTATATTAATTATAAATTTAAAAAGGAGAAATCACTTGATTTGGTCGTATGGTACTAGATACTCAAAGTTGGCTACAAGAAAATGCCCATTCTCGAAAAATACACTAAAATTTATTTTTTTCCGAACATTGTCTATCTGAACATCAAGACTACCAGAACGTCTATCTTTATACCACATTTTCGACCAAAATTTCAGCTAAGTCCCAAACACCCAGGACAAGAACACTTGGGTGTGGAAAGGCCAATCTTGTAATGGACTGGCCACCCAGACATGACATCAGAGCAGTGGGGCACTGCTGTAAACGTCACAAAAAGGGTGCCAGGTAAACATCTCACCAGAACATTCTTATAGGTTATGGTGAGCCCCCCAAAACCCACTATACCCACCTGTCTACAACCCAATAGCCCTTAGGGCTGCAGGTGGCACCTATATGGTAGTAAAGTAGGGTTTGGGTTTTTTTGGTGGGCTCACATTTTTCACCATAAATGTAGTGGTTAGAGTGGCTTTTGGGCCTGGGTCTTCCTCTCTATGATTCACTAGCCCCCCCCCTCCCATGGCTATTTAAGACATCTCTGTGCAGCTCTACTAGACTTTCCTATACCAGGTGCTGATGTTCTGGAGATAGGTATGTATGTTTTTATTCTTATCTTTGTGGGTGTGTGACAGGGTCAGTAAACACTGGGGGAGTGTGTGTGTGGGGGGGGGGGGGTTACTTTCTCTCACCAGTGGTTACCTTGTCACTTTGGATATCTTTTTGGCAATTATACCTGTTTTTACATCATCTAACACAACGTTTAAGTTTCATCTAGGATGTCTAGTAAAACGTTCAATTATCCCTGCAGGATGACTAAGTTTAGGTCGGCCCCCATCCCACCCACATACTGCCCTAACCACTCCTTCAGCTATACCCATTTTAGCTCTGGGCACACAGTGGGATTCAGAGGCCTACAAAATCCCGTGACACATTCAGAAACTTGGTTTGATTATCAACACTTGGAAGACCTGTCTTTTAGGTTGTCCAAGTGCCGACTTGGGTGGGCTTTTTGACATGCTTAAGTTTTGATTATGAGCCCCATAATATACATTCTCAAATTTCACTACACATTTAGCAGGAAACTGTATGTTTAGCCCTATATTTTAAAATACAGAAGATAGAAGGTGGAAACAAAAGTATAATGGCAGACAAGGACAATATGGATTACTTCCTTTTGCATGCCATATACTTTAGGTATTTGGTTTTCTGTTTACTTTTGCCCTCTGCAACACCATTTTCAGGTTGAAAACACATATGTAGAATTTGAAGTTAGGCTTTATTTTCATCTGTACTTAATAGCGGTAGCTTAGATAGACCTGCATTTTGGGGGTGTATGTGTGTTAGGTGCCATTGACTCAGGTTTGAGTCCTAGCAACTTGATGAGTTAAAGATTCAAAAAAGAAATCAGTCAAGTGCTAAACCAACAAGGTCTTCCAGCAATATTCCCATAGTAGTTGTCAACGTATCCAGCCACCTAGTTGCAGGTCACCCTCTTCGCCTAGTTCCTTCGATCTTCCCAAACATGATATCCTTCTCCAGTGATCTCTCTGTTCTAACAGTATGACCAAAATAAGATAGTCATAACTTATTTATTTCCAAAATTTCTAGACCGTCTATAACTAAGCGGTTAACAGGTAGAACATTCACAATAGTTTGAGGATAATACAAATGGTTCGACACTGAACTTCTCCAACTAAAAAATCTCTGCAGACAACTAGAAAGAGAATGGAAAAAAAAGAGCCTAGAACACACAAAAACAGCATGGAGAACTCAAATCAACCAATACAAGAACAAACTCAAAGAAAAACGGAAAGCCTACTACTCCAAAATGATAGGCACGGAAACCCTAGACACAAAAAGCTATTCAATCTAGTAAAGAATCTCACCGACACCAAACCTCACCTAGCTACACAAGTAAACCACCCACCGACAGCTATCCAACTAGCAGACCATTTCAAAAATAAGATCACCAAGATCAGAACCGCATTCAACAATACTCACACCCACCTCGACAAGATAACAACAAACCCTTCAACAGGAGAAGCCATAGCCGCAGACAGAAGCTGGACAGTCTTCCCCGTATTACATTGGTCGGATATGAATCGACTCTACAAAAAATACAGCCAAGCTTCTTGCAACCTAAATAACTGCCCCACCTACCTGTTATCAAACTCCTCCACCACATTCAGAGCTAACCTCATGCTATGGATTCAAACCACATTAACAGAAGGTCAATTCCCTCAAGACCTTGGAGAGATCATAATCACCCCAATCATGAAAGACCACAAAGGCCCAATAGATAACCCCTCCAACTACAGACCAATCGCTTCAATACCAATATACGTTAAAATAATAGAAGGTCTAGTTGCACAATACCTCACCAACTACCTGGAAGACCATAACCTACTTCACCTCTCACAATCAGGATTTTGGACCAACCACAGCACAGAAACACTACTTGTAACACTACTAGACACAGCTCGACAGCAAATTAGCAAAGGCAAAAAGATGATGTTAATCCAACTTGACCTCTCTGCAGCATTTGACCTGGTCGACCACTCCATACTGCTACAGATACTTGACGCCATTGTGATCTCAGGCAAGATCTACAATTGGTTCCAAGGATTCCTCAAATCAAGAACCTACAGGGTAAAGTCCAATAATATCAAATCAGAACCATGGTCCAACCCATGCGGAGTTCCACAAGGATCACCTCTATAACCTACGCTCTTCAACCTCTTTTATTTCCTCCCTTGGAGCCACTTTAGATAACTTAAATTTTACATCCTTCAGCTACGCAGACGATATCACCATACTCCTCCCCTTCGACCCATCAGAGCCCACCACTTCAGCAAAACTGGAAATAACCCTAGATGCAGTGGAAAAATGGATGGTAGACCACAAACTGAAACTAAACTCAGATAAAACAAAATTCCTTCTGCTCGAAAAGGCCAAAACTCCCACCATTACAGAACTGAAAATTAAAAACACCAAATACCCAATACAGCCCGAACTCAAACTCCTAGGAGTAACGATAGACAGATGCTGCACAATGCAGTCCCAAATCAATAAAACATCCCAGAAAGCTTTTTTAATTATGAGAAATCTATGTAAAATAAGAAAATTCTTCGACCCAGCACAATTCAGGCTAGTTGTCCAATCCCTAGTCTTAGGTCTATTGGACTATTGCAATTCCCTCTATCTACCTTGTCCTGCCAACAGGATAAAACAACTTCAGACTATACAAAACACTGCCCTCAGACTGATCTACTCCCTGAGAAAATATGATCAAATTACAACTGCCTTCCTAGACTCTCACTGGCTACCTATGCAAGCACGAATTCAATTCAAATTCTACTGTCTATTATTCAAAGCATTAAACGGCTCCGTCCCCCCTATCTAAACAACCGCCTAAACCAGATCCTCACCTCAAGACAAAGAAGAACTCCAAACCCTTTTGCCTTCCCTCCACTCAAGGGCACTCAGCGCAAAAAGATGTTTGATAACCTTCTGGCGACGCAAGCAGCAAAACTTAACCACTCCATCTCCAACCTGTTGACGGCAATGGGCGACTTCAAAACTTTTCGAAAAGAAATCAAAACCCTACTTTTCAAAAAATGTATCCAGATATCTTAACCCAACCCTTCCCCCTCCTCCTAGATAAATTCTCCCCCAAAACCTCCACTTAAATAATCTCTTCCTCCCCAAAACACCAACCAAGTATTCAGATCCCTGAAATGTAACGTAATCTTATTTGTACTCTAACTGTAATCTATTTGTTATATCACACAGTAACGTACAGTCAATTTAATATCCAATTTGAAAGTTCTTCCAGAATTAATCCAGGTACCTCTCCTCCCTTGTAACCAAAAAAAAAAAACACTAGAAATGTCCAGTTAGCTCTTTTGTAATCCGCCTTGAACTGCAAGGTATAGGCGGAATAGAAGTCCCTAATGTAATGTAATGTAATTATAAAATGCATTCAATTAAATCACAATTGCATAATAATTTAGTCTACTTAAGTTATGTAAAAACTCAAGGAAACTATTTTCCATCCCCACTTAAGAAAGTGCAGTAAGTGCAATTCAGATTTCTTATCAAATGTGAGTACTAGCAAAGTTTCAAAGGAAAACCTCAATGTACAGTTGTGCCTTTAACATCTTTCTAAACCGTGAGCGATCAAAACAGGTCCTCAGAATGCCAGGGAGGGAGTTCCATAATTTTACTCCCACCACAAGACAACATTTTCATTCTAGATTTAGCATACTGAACAGTTTTCTCCTTCATGAAAGTCAGTCTCATAGCACCCTCAGATCTCAAATTCCTCCTTGGCTGGTACACCTCCCACAGAGTCTGAAAGTTCAATGGAACAAGTCCATACAAACGCTAATGTATTACTGATAACAGTTTATAACAAACCCTTTGTGCCACTAGAAGCCAGTGCAACTTTTTCAGCACAGGGGTAATATGTTCTCTAAGCAAGATCCCCAAGACCAGCCTTGCAGTCGAATTCATCTTAGATAGACCCCGGTAAAGTATATTACAGTAATCCAGAAGAGTCAAAATCAGTGCCATGTGAGTGACATATCCAGTCTGATATCTTCCAAAATCAATGTGTTAGTTTTTTCTTTCCGGAACTTGGAAGCGAGTAAGATGGCAGCATAGTCTAACTGCTCTTCCTTGCCTCAGTATTTCAATATTCTAAAGGAATTCAAAACATCCTTCTCTTTTCTTTTTGAAAGTACAGCAATACTAAAGTTCAATTATGCCTACAGGAAGACCAAATAAGAAGGATGCAGCTTGTACATCAGGAGGAGAAGCCAAGAGGATGAAAGCTGATCTCCCTGCACCAAGTAAAACTCCTCTGCCAAAGGAATCTGATGAGCTATTGGGGCAGGTTATAGCAGACGTACAGCTAATTAAAGATCTGCTGAAGAATTTAAACATCTAAACTGCAGGGTCTGCAGAATGAGGTTTCCAATCTGTCCCAACAGATGGAAAAAAGCAATGTCAGTGTTGAACAGCTAGAGAAGAGGATGGATACAGTGGAGAAGACTGTTTCTCAAAGTCAGTTCGATCACAGCTTTCAGCAGATTTGGTAGAGATGGAAAATAGAAGCAAGAGGGATAATATTCAAATTATTGGAATACCAGAGGGTTTAGAAGGGAAAAACCCCATCACTGTCCTTACCACACTCATCCCTGAAATTTTATCCCTTCACTTTCAAGAGCCTTTTGAAATAGAGAAGGCACACGGTGCTATCTCATATACAGAGCAATCAAAGGAGACCAAGACCTATGCTGATCAAAGTACTGCGCTTCAAGCATGTCATGCAGATCTGCTAAGCAGTTCAAAACAGTGAATTGGAAGGGGAAAAGACTTTACTTTTTGCCGAATTTTGCCAGGCAGACTGCTTCAGTCAGGAAGCAGTTTTTAAACCTTCGAGGTCAGCTTCGGGACTTGGGGGCAAGATACGGCTTATTTTACCCTGCTGTTATGTGGGTCACCTTTAACAACAGTACCACTCATTATCGGGACCAGAAGAAACTTGAATAATTTTACAAATGCAAAAACATCATATGGAGATATAACTGAGAGATCTGACATTCTATTTTATGTCTTCAAAGCTTTAATTATTTGTGTTGGCCTTTGGATAAGTGAAAGGAGGAAAAAAAAGATGGATATGTTTTGGGTAATTTTAATTTACTGTTTTTTCATTAATTAAAGTTATTATATAAGTTATTTCATAGAAATTTACTTCCCTGAATGTTTTCGGTGCTCCCACCAATGGGAGAGAAGCTTTGCTGGGGCGGGACTCTTCCTGGTGCTCTGATTGGTCTGCAATGATGAGATCAGGAGGCCGTCTAAGTGGGCTTGTGTCTAGATCAGCAGCGGTACTGGACTCGGGCCTGGACTTCGGAAATGGAGCGCTGGAGATGATCGCTGCACTAATGGCTCCTGGCAGGTGATTTGAGAGGTGAACTACGGCTGCCCTTCAGTAGGAAATTACCGGAAGTGGCAGAATGGACACTGCAAGATATCAGCAAGTGGCGCTTAATCTATGTAGTGTGGGGAGAAGGTTCCCAGTGCGCCCAGAGTCAGGAAAGTTCAAAGACATAGCCAAATTTTAATTTGTTTCCCTTAAGGAGCTGCGCATGTGCGAGTCACATTTCTAAATACAGCACCAATGTCCTGAACTGTCACCCCCGAGCCTACCTGCTGCTTGCCTTCCAGTTTTTGTGGTGGGAGCCACATTAGAGTGTGCTACGGAAACTGTGCCTGGAAGAGTTGCGGCTCATCAGTGGTGAGAGGCAACAAGAAGCCAAGAGCCTACCAAGACCAGTTGATGACACTTCGGAAGAGTCTCTGGCCCTCTGTGTTTTGGAAAGCCGTCTGGAGAAAGCACGGCTGAGATCGCAGAAGGTAGAGTGCTGGGTAAATGTGTATCAGAGGCTGGGGGATCAGATGCACAGAGGAAGAGAGTCTGACCTTTCAGAGCCAGCTTAGGATCGGAGTGCTGTGCAGTTGACTCCTGGTGTCATGAAAAGTGCTGCCGGAGATGCGTTGTCTTTGAGGAGAAGACTTCGGAGGTTTGTCCTGACAGTGCTGGCATGAATATTGTGGAAAGTACGGCAGTATAGATCAAGTCTTCTACTTCAGTGGAGTTCTCTATGGCTACAAGTTCTTGAAATGCTGTTATTCATATGAATTATAGTATTTATATATATATTCAATTACTTTAATTAAGAATAGTAATGATCAAAATTAATTATAAATGAATCTAGTTTGTTTAGGAAGAAGATATTAACAGGGAAGGGTGACTGTTTAATTGAATCTGCTCTATTAATATAAATGTAAAACTAAATCTAATATAGGGATAGGTATTCTTTAATATAAATGGTTAAAAGGGTGAATTAAGAAGACTTTAATTACATATATAGGAGGATATTTGGTTTTTGTAAGACATTTATTGTACATGACTTATTTTCTGATAGATGGTCATTGAGTTAGGTAGTGCTCTTTAGGTAGTTCTTATTCTGGCAAAGTATTACAGATATGAAATGGTAATATAGAATTTATGTTTGTTATATATTAGGAAGGGTATAGTTATTAAAATTAAAGTAGGTATTTTAAGTGTAAAATATGATATTTAATTTTTTTTAATTCATCAGTTTATTGATATCTTCTTGAAAATTTTACACTAAAATAAGGTACTTCATGATGAAATTTGAATAATAAAGAGATAGGGGATGATTGGTATATTGTAAGTTGAGGGGCAGGGTAGATAATGGTTTTGTGTACCCTTTCAAAGTATTGTATTAGGGAACAAGAAACTTTAATTTCTATTAAGTTAGTTTAATGAAAATTATATTAGCTAGGTTTCAATCTACAGGATAGTGGGGAGGTTGGGTTATTTATAATAAATTATTTATGTATTCTCAATCAATTATGAATTAATTTTTGTTGTTCAGTAATGATATTAGGGTATTTAAGCTGTACTTATAATTTGTTTAATTTAATTTGAAAAGGGAAGTGGGGATATAGTACTTAATTTGAATTGTGGGGTGGGGGAGTGTGTTTTTATGCGCCTATTCAATCCATTTCCAAATTTACATGATTTATTTTAGGGGAAGGGTTAGAGTGGGTTGTGGGAGGGATGGTGTCCTGGATGTGTACAGGGATTTATTTGTTAATGTATATTATGGTGGGAAGGGATCTACTATGATTGTTAGTGGAATTTATTTACAATGTCCTTAAAATTATTTTCATTAAATGTCAACAGTCTTAATCATCCAGTTAAGAGAAAAAGAACATTTCATTTTTTAAAGAAACAAGATGCTGATATATATTATATTCAGGAGACACACTTAAATGCCATTGAATCAAAAAAGTTGCAGGGTGGGTGGGTTAGTAAATGTTTGCCTTTGCTGTAGGTAAGAAGGCTGGAGTGTCCATTTTAGTCAATAGTAAATGCTTAGCTACATTTAAATTTAATTCTGCTGATCCCTTAGGCAGATGGGTCCATGTGGACATGAGCTTGTGGAAAAATACTTTGGTGCTTTTTAATATCTATGCCCCTAACTCACATCAGGCTGAATTTTTTAAGGCTCTTCAACAGTTGATATTACCACTGGCTGCTTCTAATGTAGCTGTGGCGGGGGACTTTAACGCTGTGATGGATCCATTATTGGACAAGAAACTAAGTAGAATAATAAAATCATTAGGGTTAGATCATTTGATCCTGTGCACTTAAAGATATCTGGCGGATTCTCCATTTTAATGATCGGGAATTTTCTTTTTGCTTCCAGGTTCATAAATCCTTTTCACAAATTGATTATGTTTTCGTATCAGATAAATTAGTATAGCAGGTAACAAAGGCTGCCATAGATCCAATTATTTTGTCTGATCATGGTGGAGTCTGGATTGAGTTTCAGTTTGCTAATAAAGATTATAGTAGACCTGTGTGGAGATTTAATAATACATTGCTTGCAGATTCAAACTTTCTAGAAGAATTTCAATTAAAAATGAATGAATATTTTCAAATTAATTCCTCAGAGGAAATCTCATTAGAAACCTTATGGGATGCTTTTAAAGCTACCATAAGGGGGCAAATAATTTCTTATTCGGTACATATTAGGAAACAACTTAAAAAAGAATTTGCTGATCTGGAACAAAATATTAAAGATTTGGAGTCACAATTAACCTTGAAATGGGAGCAATCTACTTTACAGGCCCTATTAAAAGCTAAATATAAATACAATGAGATTTCCTCTCAACTGGCTAGGAAAGAATTGTTTTCTCAACAGGCTCTGTATTATGGAAACTCAAATAAGGCGGGAAGAGTACTAGCAAATTACCTTAAAGCTAAAAAAAGGAAAGTAAAGATTATAGCTGTTAAAGATGAGAAGGGTGAAACTCATTCTCAAATTGGAGACATTTTAAAACAATTTTTGAATTTTTATAAAGCTTTGTATTCTTCCAAGTCTTATTTAAATAAAGAACTAGAGGGTTTAGAGTTTTTAAAGCTACTCAAAGGACCAAAAATTCCCAATCATATACAAGGAAACCTTGAGGCTCCTATTTCATTGAAAGAATTGCAAGCAGCGTTGAAGTCCCATAGAGTTGGATCCGCTCAAGGTGGGGATGGGTTTCACTGTAGAGTTCTATACATCATTCCAAATTACCCTATTACCACATCTATTAAAATTATATCAGGCTCAACTGACTAAAGGTTACATTAAAGGTACTTTGGCAGAATCTTTAACAATTGTCTTGCCGAATAAGGATCCTATGTTGGTTTCAAATTACAGGCCTATTTCTTTGATTAATGTAGATGGAAAACTTCTAGCTAAGTTATTGGCTTTACGATTAGCTAAGGTTCTCCTTTATATTATTGGTATGCACCAAACGGGGTTCGTTGCTCAAAGTCATTCTTCAAACAACACCAGGATTTCCACATGTTAAATTTAACAAAAGCTATAAATGATCCGGCCTTCTCTGTGTCCTTGGATGCAGAGAAGGCCTTTGATCAAGTGGAATGGACCTTCATGTATCAAGCAATGGATTAGTTTGGTTTAGGTGCCGGATTCATACAAATGATTCAAACCTTGTACAGCTCCCCCTCTGCCAGTTTATATATTAATAATACTTTTTTGGAACGTTTCTGTCTGGAGAGGGGAGTTAGACAAGCATGTCCACTATCTCATGTCCACTATCTCCTTTGCTTTTTTATATCATACTGGAACCCTTATTATTGGCTATTCAGCAGGCAAAGGAGATCCAGGATATTCTTTATGCAGGTCGGGAATATAGAGTCTCTGCGTATGCAGATGACATTTTGCTTCATTTGAGGAATCCTGAAACTACCATTCCACGTTTATTAGATCTTATTGATGAATTCAGGAAATTTTCAGGATATAAGATAAATTGGATTAAATCAGAGGATGCCGTGTAGGATCTTGAAGGCTAAGCAGGCACATTTAAAGAGGACCCTGGAGGGTGCTGGAAGCCAGTGAAGCTTGTACAGGAGTAGTGAGACATGGTCGAATAGTATTCTTACCAAATTTATTTGGCTGGGTAAAACAGCTCGAATTGCTTTAGTATCTTTACAAAAACCAATTGCAGAGGGTGGGGTAAATTTCCCAAACTTTTATAGGTATCATCAAGCTTATAAAATGTGCCAAGATATGTATTGGATCCTTCCCGAGCTTATGTAAAATCTTCCGGATTGGCTGTATTTAGAGTGGCAAATTATGTCCCCATTAAGATTGTTTCATGTGCTGAGTGATTGGACAGAACACAATACAGGGATTCAAAGCGGGTTTGGATAAATTCCTGAAGGATAAGGGGATTGAGGGGTACAGATAGAAGTAGTGATAGGTTATAGGATGAGTTCAGCGACCACTTGACAGGTCATGGACCTGATGGGCCGCCGCGGGTGCAGATTGCTGGGCGCGATGGACCTCTGGTCTGACCCAGCGGAGGCAACTTCTTATGTTCTAAGTTACCTAGATACGCTAAGGACAATAGTATTTTATTTGATACATGGAAAACATTGAAATTTATTAATAAATTCACAGACATTCCAGTAGAGAAACCCACTTATCAATCCTTATGGTTAAACTCCAAGGCTCAAATAGGCGGGTCTGGGATCTTCTGGAAGTATTGGATGCAGGCAGACATTTGAACATTAGATGATGTTATATCTAAAGGGAAACTGCTGGATTTTTCACGACTGCAACAATTATTCGGTATTTTTAAATCTCAAAAATTATAGGTGGTTGCAGTTGAAGCAGGCCATTCAGAGTGGGTTCCCTGATTGGCAGAATCTCAAAAATCATTATAGCTTGCAGGTCTTATGCTTCCAGACAGATTTGTTGGGACATGAGGCCACCCGGTGGTATAAATTAATTTCTGAATTCTTGAATAAAAAACAAAAAAATAGTCTTAGGGACATTTGGAGCATCGAGATAAAGCAATATACTTCTGTGTCTCGATGGCCACGAATTTAGACTTGAAGGATGAGACAAACATGTTTTTTTCTGTTACATAGATCATTTTGGATCCCTGTTAGGTTACACAAATTAGATAGTTCTAAATCTAATAGATGCTGGCAATGTTATCTAGACATAAGGACATTGGATCATCTGTTGTGCTATTGTCCTTTGATACTCAGTTTTTGGAGGTCAATATGGGGACAGATTAACCTTATACTGGAATCAGCAATCCCTTTGATGTTTGAGGCAGTTATATGTGGAACTTTGCTGCAAAGGCAGGCTCTTCTTGATTATGACAGGGATAGGTATGCAGTTGATAACCCACAATTGGAAGAATTGTGATCGGCTCAACTTTCTGTTTTGGTGGGCCAGTTTAGGGTACAAATACAAAAAGATGAATGAAGATATACTGAGGCATATCAAAGTATTTAATTTGATCTGGGGCCTGTTGACATTCTTTGTTAATTCAACATAGTTTCTTGGTTTTCAGATCTTTTCTTTATTTTTATACATGTCTAGGACAGGGTGGGTGGGTTGGGGGGGATATTTATTATCTTCTTTGCTATTGATGGAATTTAAGTGCTTATTTTGTATAATTTATGGCACTTTGTATTAGTTTTGAAAATTAATAAAAATCTATTTTAAAAAAGTGTTAGTTCTTCTGGTGGACAACACAAAACAAAAGAATGATCCAAGAAATCTGCAGTGAAGAGTCAAACAACGAAAACAAGGAAAAAAACCTGCAGATGCGATGTACAAGGTACAAAATCCTTATTGGAAAAAATACAATAGAAAATCCAAATAATGGTTTTCATATATGAAAATACAGGACCCGACATGGTCTGTGCTTTGAAAAACACTCCTTCCTCAGGGGTCCGGGATGTTATGGTGTATAAATATAGAGAACCTTATTGAAAAATGAATAACACAGGTAATTCATGAACGACAGACAACGTAGTGCTCCTGTCCTGCTGCAACTCAATTGACTTGCAGATAGCATTCAACACCATTGATCAGGACTTCCTCATCACCCGACTCACTGAGTTTGGTGTCAGAGATACAGTGCTACTCTGGTTCACATTCTTCCTAAGCAATAGATTCTAATGCATGTTACTTGATACCATCCTCTCAAAGCAAAAGCCACAAGGAGCACTACTATCCCCTCTGCTGTTTAATCTTTACATTACACCTACCTGGATATAACCTGCAGACACCAAATCAAGATTCACTCCTTTGTCGACAACATCTGACTATACCTACCACTAGGAGAGAACCATGATTCCCAGATTGCAAAACTTCAAAACTGTCTCTCAGAAATCAAAATCTGGATGTCTGCTAACAAGCTCCAACTAAACGCCTTGAAAACTGAACTCCTTTGGATCCACAAAGAACATTGCACCTACAACTACCTCTCTCTCCTCTGGGAATCAACTACCATAATTGCTAAAGACCAAGTCTGCAGCCTAGGGGTACTTTGCAACTCTAAATTATCACTCACTGACAATATCTCGCAAGTGGTCTCATCTTCATTCTACTATCTATGACAACTACAGAAAATAAGAAACTATTTCTGTGAACTGGAATTTACACAACTTCTCTATGCCTTTGTCCTTATCCGCTTGGTCTACAGCAACATATTATTCAATGAATTGATGTAAAAAACATAAAGTGTCTCCAACATGTACCTTCGCACCAGTGATTCAGTATCCCAAGCACTGGCATCGGCCCACTGGCTGCCCATAGCCAAATGTTTCATCTTCAAAGGCTTAGTACTTGCTTTCAAATCCTTACACAACTTGGTCAGCTACATATCAGCCAAATTCCTGCCTGTCCCTCCACTCCCAGGAGGAAATACATGTTCAAATACCACTGGTTGGATCCTCCAACTAGAAAATGCCAGACGAAGGTCATACTTTCACTTCTTACAAAAGTACTGGAATCAGCTGTCTCCTAACATTAGATCACTTGATAGACTTTGGAGATTTAGAAAAGCAATAAAAATCTACCTCTTCACCTGACTCCTCAGGACAAGCTAGCATTCAGACTGTTACTCCAAAACCACTGTATTCTTAACAGATATTCACCTGACTCTCCCTGTGTATGCTTCAGGCTCCAAGTGTCTGCTAATCCAGAACAATTGAGCTAGACACATCCCACTGTACCCTATTGCCTTAGTCTTCTATTACTTGTTGTTAACGGAATATAAATAAAATTAAATAAATAAATAAAATCCTTCTCCAGCACCACAGTTCAAATGAGTCAATCCTATTTCTATCTTGTTTCCATAATGTCCAGCTTTCGCATTCATAATTGACCACTGAGAAAATGAGTACCAGAGTGATAGGAAGAAGTGCAAAAGTAGCATTGCGAGACTCAAAAGTGAAGGGGTTAGAATATGTAGCAGCTGATAAAGAAAAGGCAGAATTGTTTAACAAATATTTCTGTTCTGCATTCATAGTTGTAGTGCCGGGAGCGGGACTGCAGAAGACAAATGCAAATAGGGAAGATGGAGTGGTAGACCCTGATTGATTTTCAGAGGGTTGTTGTGTTCATGAGGAGCTAGGTAAATTAAAGGTAGACAAAGCGATGGAGCCAGATGATGGACATCCGAGGGTGCTGAAGAAACTTAGGGAAGTTCTGGTGGCTCCGCTGACTGACATTTTCAGTGCTTTTCTAGAGTCGGGAGTGCTACCAGAGGACTGGAGAAGGGCGGATGTGGCCCACTCCACAAAAGTGGAAGTAAGGAAGAAGTACTGTAGGGAATTATAGGCCGGTAAGTCTGACTTCCATGGTAAGCAAATTAATGGAAATGCTTTTAAAACAGAGAATGGTCAAGTTTCTGGAATCCTGTGGATTACAGGACTGGATGTAACATGTATTCACTAGAGGTAGGTCTTGTCAGACAAATCTGATCAATTTCTTTGACTGGGTGACCAGAGAATTGGATAGAGAATTTGCACTAAACAGACCCAACGCCAGCACCACACAAGCCAGCTCGAACGGGCCGGCGTGGGAGCCCTGCTCCGCCCCCCCGTTCCCGCAGGAGGACATCATTTAAAAAAAAAAAACAGACCCGACGCCAGCACCACACAAGCCAGCTCGAACGGGCCGGCGTGGGAGCCCTGCTCCGCCCCCCCGTTCCCGCAGGAGGACATCATTTAAAAAAAAAAAAAAACAGGAGACGTGATGCGGAGCTAGAGAGCAGACGCGTGTGCCTCGAGCTCCTGAGCCCCGCTCTCCTTATCGGCAATTTGGCCCTGGCAACTTCGCTTCCCCCTGCTCCGACTTAATCTCGGCGACACACGATTTCAGCGGCGGTTGCCTACGGCCCGGGGACCCGATGGCTGCTAAAACGCTGTGTCGGGAGAAAGAAAAATTAAAACCGGCGGATCCTAAGATGGCAGACGGTGAGGGCCCGGATGGGGGGATGGTAAACCCTGCATGGCTACAGGCGATCGTGTCGGAGGTGAAGGACGCCATTAAATCCTCCTTAGATCCGCGTCTTCAATCCATCACGGACAAGTTGGAGGTGGTGGACGGCCGTTTGGAGTCTCTGAGGGGAGAGTTTGCGGGTTGCTGCCAGAGAGTGTCTGCGCTAGAGGACACTGTGGCTCAGGTTTCCACCACACAGACCGACCTGCAAGCCCGGGTCCGATCTCTGGAGGATAAGCTGGATGACGCGGAGAATCGCTCTCGACGGGGGAATCTGCGCCTGGTGGGCTTGCCGGAATCAGTTACCGAAGCGGAACTTCGCGAGTTTCTGGAGCGCTGGCTGGTTGAGACCTTGGAGTTGCGTTCTGCTGCGGGGCCCCTGTGGATTGAACGAGCTCACCGGCTTGGACCTCGGCGGGCCCCTTCTGAAAAGCCGCGGGTGGTGATCTTTAAGCTCCTTAACTATGTGCACAAAATGGAGATCCTCCGCGCCATCCGACAGAAGGGGCCACTTCTTTACGAAAATCACCGCGTCCTATGCTTCCAGGATTACTCTCCTCGGGTCTCCAGTCAGCGGCGAGCCTATGCCACCCTCTGCGCGGATCTGCACCGCAAACACGTGCAGTTCGCATTGCTATATCCTGCAAAGCTTAAGATCTTTTACGAGGGTAAACCTCACTTCTTCGACACCCTGCAGGCCGCTTCACGCTTTGTGGCCCAGATGGCGATCCCCTCTACCAGCTCTGCTACCCCATAGAGTTGATGGGTCCATGCTGTGGGCTGCTAATGTGTTTGACCTATGCGCTGGATCTATGACTTTGTGACTTTTGGACTTGTTACCATCTGCCACCCCTGCCAGCCGGCCTGTTGACTTTGCTGGTTACCCCGGGTGGGGGAGGGGATTCCCCTCCTTTTTCCTTGGGAGCTCCCTTGGATGGGGCCTGCTGTTCCTGGCTTGGGGAACTTGCGACCAGCTTATGATTCTCTGTTATGCAATTTGGGCTGATGTGCCTTACCTTTGTTACATTTTAATTTATTTTATTTGGGACCCTTTTGTTGAACGCAATGGTGTCTGGCGGGGTGTTTGCTTGTGGGGGCGGGGTGTGTATGTGTACTGGATGTATTAGGGTGCTAGGTGTTCTGGTGGAACTGTGAGGGTGGGAGTGGGAGTTCTGAGGTTGTTTCTTTATCTTTCTTGTTCCTCTGGGATTGGATGCTTGATGGGACGTGTAGAATTGGGCTATGGATGGCTATACTTTTTTCTGCTCTATGGTGGGGACTAGCGGCCACTATATCCCTTGACTCTGGTTCCGGCTGCTCGGGGTTTGGAGAGGGGGGGGTTTGCTGTGGGGGGAGATCCTTTTGCAGCGGATTAGCCCCTTTTTCCCCTTCCCCTTCAGTAGGGGCTTCTTAGTAGGGTTCTTGGGTTGGGATGTGGGGGGTTTGTGCATTTGTTGCTGGGTTTGGACAGAACGAGGGGGGCTCAGGGGGCTCGAGGCGACCCTGGTTGTCCTCAGGGACACAGATGTTTCACGGGGGGGGCAGGGGGGCTATCCCAATGGGGATTAGGGGACAGGGGGATTGTTGGGAGTGGGGGGGTTGCTGGGGACGGATCTCTTTCCTTCTTTTTTTTTCTTCTGCTTGTTCAGGTATTTTTGGTTTCAGTAAAATTCTTCTTCTAGTTGCCTGGAGGTCTGGCTGGGGGGGGGTCTCTCCCGGGGCTCAAGGCCTCAGTAAGCATTTTGGGAGTTTGCTCACCGCTGAGATAGAGTTGAGGATTTGGTGGGTCTGTAGGCTGGGGCGGCCTCACCATCCTTATACTCCGTTGCTGGGTTGTCCTATGTTCTGGGCCTTTATGGCTTCTGATGGTTAAATTCATATCTTGGAATGTTAACGGGGTTACTTCACCTGTTAAGAGACAGAAAATATTGCAGACCCTAAACAGACACAAGGCAGATGTTGCCTTCTTACAGGAGACGCACCTGACCTCTTCGGAACATGATAAATTTGCTCGCTGGTGGGTGGGGAGGGTGGTGGGAGCAGCCGCTGTACACCGTAAGTCCGGGGTATTGATTCTTTTGCGCAGGACTTTAGACGCTGTAGTACACGGGGTTTATGAGGACCCACTAGGAAGGTTTGTGCTGGCTCATGTCACGTTGGCTAGAAAGTCTCTTCTCCTTTGTAATATTTACGCACCAAATGTCTATGATAAAGTATTTTACACTCGCCTGTTTAAAGCGCTGACCGGGTTTCCTGGGGTACCCTTGGTAATGGGTGGTGATTTTAATATTGTTCATGAGCCTTGTTTGGATAAGTCTGATCCCCGTCCCCATGAGCGCAGGGATTCGTCTAGGGGAATCCCCCTGCTGTGTTCTTCTTTAGATCTGGTGGACATTTGGCGCGTGCTACATCCCGGGGAACGTGATTATACGCATTTGTCCCGGGCTCACGGTACCCAATCCCGGATTGATTATTGGCTCTTCTCTTCTAGCCTTTTTTCTTCGGTGAGAGAGGCGGGGATTGGCCCATATTGCGTTTCTGATCATGCTTTTGTTTGGAGTACTTTGGATATGGGGACGGGCAGTGTGGGCTCCCGGAGATGGCGTTTCCCGCCCGCGTTGTACAAAGACCCAGGGTTTCCTGATCATCTGCTTCAGAAGTGGAAGGATTATCAACTTCATAATGCAGGTCATATGGATGATCCTGTCCTGTTCTGGGACGCAGCCAAGGCTGTGCTCCGGGGGGAAATAATCGCGTATGCTAGTTTCAAAAGGAGGGCACGGGATCGGGAGATCTTACGCTTAGAAAAACAGGTGAGGGCTGCTCGGATGTGGTATGCTTGTGCTCCGACGCATTGGCGACGTAGTAATCTATTGGCGTCTCAGGCCTCACTGAATGAGTTGCTGCAGGCTCGCTCTGCTCGCTCGATGCTATATTTTAAACATCAATTCCATTTGCATGGCAATAAGGGGGGTAGGCTGTTAGCTAATCTGGTTCGGACAGCGGACGGTCCTCGTCGAGTGCTGCGGGTGGTGGGGGAGGGGGGCGGCTTGGTGGGCTCGGATGCTGAGATAGTGTTGGTTTTTCGCACCTTTTATCAGCAGCTATATTCCCGGCCTGACGAGCCGGACTTACCTAGTGATCTTTATTTAGATAATGTTTCTGTGCCTAAAGTGACTGCTCTTCAACTCCAGCGGTTGAATGCGCCCATCTCCACTGATGAAGTGGCCCTGGCAATTCAATCTAGTCAGTTGTGGAAGGCGCCGGGACCGGATGGCTTTCGAGCTGAATTCTATAAACTACTTTCAATGGAGATAGCTCCTCTTTTGGCCTCCACCTTTACTGTTTACGTTACACAGGGATCTCTGCCACTGTCTTTACGCGATGCTCACATAGTACTACTCTTGAAACCGGGACGTGATCCCACATTGGCGGGTTCCTATCGTCCGATTTCCCTCCTTAACTTGGAGGCCAAGTTTTTTGCGAAAATTTTTGCCAACCGATTGGCTGGTGTCCTCCCTGACCTGGTCGATGATTCTCAGGTTGGATTTGTTCGGACCCGTCAGAGCTCCAGAAACATCCGCCGTCTTTTGACTTCTTTGGAGTTTGTCGCTTCTCGTCGCGTGCCTTCTCTGTTGGTCAGTTTTGATGCAGAGAAGGCCTTTGATAGGGTCTCTTGGCCCTTCATGTTTGCCACGCTTCGACATTATGGGTTTGCTGGGTTCTTTCTCGAGGCCATTACTGCCCTTTATGCTTCCCCGTCGGCGGCACTTTGGGTGAATGGTATCCTTTCTGAGTGTTTTGATATCCGGAAGGGCACGCGGCAGGGATGTCCGTTGTCCCCCTTGTTGTTTGTTCTTACGTTGGATCCGTTGATTCGGGAAGTGCTGCAGAATCCTGACATTAGTGGGGTTCGTATTGGTCGGGAGTCGTTCGTGGTTTCTGCATTTGCGGATGATCTCCTTGTACATCTTACTAATCCAGCTACCTCATTGCCTGCTCTACTGATGGCGATAGCTGAATATGGGGATTTCTCCGGTTTTCGGTTGAATCTAGACAAGTCTTTAGCCCTTCCGACGGCCCCGGAGGTTCGGGATTCCTGGCCGGGGATGTTCCCATTGCGTTGGGCGACCGGTGCTTTTCGTTACTTGGGGATCCAGTTGACCTCTTCGGTCGCTACTCTTAAGCAGATTAACTTACGCTTGCTTTTGGATTATACTCGTCAACGGCTGGACCGATGGAAATTTTTTCCCCTTTCGGTGCATGGTCGTATTCACCTTTTTAATATGATTATATTTCCCAAATGGCTGTATGTCCTACAGTTATTACCTATACGCTTATTGCAGAAGGATCTTCGGGCATTTTATAGACTTCTTTCTAAGTTTCTTTGGAATGGGAAAAAACCGCGGATGCAGTTCCGTTTTTTGCTGGGGTCTTGGTCGAGGGGGGGCATGGGCGTCCCTGATTTGCAGAAATATAATCAGGCTTGCCTGCTCCGTTATCTGGGGGATTGGATACTGGACCAGAACGTCTATACTTGCTTTGCTTATGAACGGGCGTACTATTCTCCTTGGCATTTATCCTCCCTATTACATGCGCCTCGATCTTCCGTGCCTTCTTCCTTACGCTCCAGCTTGTTGCTGGGATCTTTGCGTGATATCTGGAAGAGTTTGGTGTTGCTTTTAGGAGGGAGGCCGGGGGCCTCTGACCAGTTGCCTCTGCAGGGGAATCTTCAGTTCTTACCCGGTAATTCTTCGGCTTCCTTTCGGAGTTGGGGCCTACTTGGATTGACTACTTTGGAGCATGTCCTCACCGAGGCTGGGACTCTCTGCTCTTGGCCGGCACTACGACTACGGACGGGGATCAGGGAAACTGACTTTTTTGCGTATCTACAATTAGACCATTACGTTCATTCCTTGAGGGTGGAGGATTTGCAGCTGGGTTTGGGTGGCCGACTTCGCTCATTTTTCGCTAGTTTTGCTGATGGGGGGCTTTCGGTTTCCGCGTTGCATAAAGCTCTTTGTTTGTTGACCCCGCCTCGCTCTTGGGACTCTTTGTGTGCACGGTGGGCCAAGGATTTGGACCTTCTCCCGGCGGACTTGGATGTGGGAGGTCTTATTCGGCGCATCCCCACAGTCTCTGTTTCTGCTGAACTTAGGGAATGTCAGTTTCGGGTGCTCCATAGGGCTTATTTTACGAAGGTTCAGCTGTTCCACTCTGCTTTGACCGACTCTGATCAATGTGAGAAATGTAATGCTGCCCCAAACTCCTTCTTTCACGCTTTTTGGAGTTGTCCGATTGTTCAGTCCTTCTGGAGGAGGGTGGTCCGCTTTTTGGAGGCTCTGTTGGGCTGTCCTGTTCCTCTCACTCCAGTGGGGTTTCTCCTAGACAGATTTGAGGCTTTTCATTTATCGCCTGGAGTAGGTTGTTTATTCCTGCGGAAGGCGGGCTTGGTGGCCAAGAAGATTATCTTGACCGAGTGGGTGTCGGCTGACCCTCCTGCGTATTGGGCCTGGCGTAATCGGCTGCATGCATTGATGTTACTAGAGAGAGGTCAGGTGCGTACTTCCTTTCGTCAATCCAAGATTTTTCTGCGGGTCTGGAGACCCTATATTTATTCTCTGTCTCCTAGAATTCGGAGTTCGATTCTTAACACTTTGAGGCTTTGATCTGCTGGAGCGGTGGGCGTTGTTGCTCTGGGGTGCCCCTTCTTGGCCAAGGACCTCCTATTCCTTTATTTCTCTTTCTTATAATTTTAGTTAGGGGACGGGGAGGGGAGAGGTTTGGCATTTCTTCTCAGGGCTCATAAGAGTTCAGGGCTCTGTTTGCAGGGTATCTTTGTATATATTGTCTATGCCTTTCCATAGGTCAGCGCTTACAGTTCTCTGCTATCAGCTGTACATATTCTTGCTTCTCCGTCCCCCCCTCTTCTTTTATTTTTTTATTTTATTTTTTTTTTTCTTCTCTTCTTCTGGAGGGGTGTTGGGTTGGGTGGAGGGGGGGAATGGGGTGGGAGGGGGGCGGGAAGGGGAGAGTTTGGAGAGTTGATATCTATTTGATGCATCGCCAGTGCCTTTCTTGTGTTTCCTTGCTCTGATTCTGCTGATGTTAGACGCATATCTGTCTTTGGCTAAGCGATGATGGACAATTTCTTGACATTTGCTCCGGCTCTCCCTGCTTTCTTTGATCTGTACATGTTTCTGATACTTCTGTATGTTTTTGAAAATTCAATAAACAGTTTGTACCTTAAAAAAAAAAAACAGACCCGACGCCAGCACCACACAAGCCAGCTCGAACGGGCCGGCGTGGGAGCCCTGCTCCGCCCCCCCGTTCCCGCAGGAGGACATCATTTAAAAAAAAAAAACAGACCCGACGCCAGCACCACACAAGCCAGCTCGAACGGGCCGGCGTGGGCGCCTTCGTGGAGCACCTGAGAGGAGCACTTGCGGACCTAGGAACCGGGAACACCTACGCCCCAAAGACCACTCCACAGGACCTCCTGCCGACTTCCAACATAAGGTAAGGAGCGTAAGATCCCCGCTCCTCCCCCTCCTCCCAGCACAAAAAAAAACCAGCCACTCCCGATCCAGCTGGGACTCAAAGGGAGAACCATTCCTTCTACCTAACACTCCGAACCAGTCATCAAAAATGAAGCTCTCCTTGCATACACACACTCTAGCCACCCTTTTGATAATCCTCCTCATTTCTAGTTGGAAAGCAGCAGCAAACAACTTACCCACCACAACCACATCCTCCAGTACAACCAACTTCCAACTCCCCAACAGAAGAATAATCACATCAAGAAACTCGAACCACCACACCAGCGCTCAACACTCCATCACTGTAACCTGGAGAAGAAGATCAACACTTCCGAAAACAAAATCTCATCCATCTCCCACAACACTCATATACCCGGAAACAACACACATTCCCCAGACTGACACGACCTCCCTTACATGTGCCTATGTTAACATCAGAGCACTAGGACCCAAAACAGAAAACATAAAAAATTGGATAAAAACAGAAAAACTTGACTGCCTATTCCTCACTGAAACCTGGTTAACCTCAGACACAGACCCAAGAATAAAAGAAGTATGCCCGCCGGGATACAAAATAACAGTAACCTGCAGAGAAAAAAAAAGAGGAGGAGGACTAGCAATAATAATCAAGAATTCCCTAACTCTAAACATACTTGAAAAAACATCCACCCCGCAAATGGATTTCCTAACGTGTCATCTCACAAACCCAACACTAAAAAACTCACTAAACTGCTTGCTCTGCTACATAACACCAGGAAACTGGACCACAGTGAGACCTGAATTTGAAAACTTCATCTACCAAAACTCATTAACAGCAGAATATAACCTCATCCTAGGAGACCTAAACCTACACCTAGAAGACACAACCTCCACACCAGCAAATAACTGTCTATCCTTCCTCAATGCCTTATCCTTCCAGATCCTAAATCCACAAACCACCCATGAAAAAGGTCATCAACTGGACATTGCTGCATTCATGACTCACCAACCATCCTATCCAGCAATCCAAACTCCTAACGGAACATGGTCCCCATCCCTATGGTCAGACCACTACACATACAACTTCAACATCAACTGGACCATGACCAAACACACACCTCAATCAAAAAAAACCACATATACCACACGCAAACATATCGACCCAACCATTTTTTGGTCAAATGTAGACGAAACTATCCAAGACTGCGACCCAAAAAACTTCATCCCCCACTGGAAAAATGTGTCCACCAACATCCTTGATGATCTGGCCCCCCTACAAACCAAAACCAGAACCAGCAGGAAATCAGACCAATGGTTTGATAATGAACTACTCCAACTCAAAAGACAGTGTAGAAGATTAGAAAGAAAATGGAGAAAAAAGAACCAAGATCAAACAAAAACCGAATGGAAAAAAATCAACAAACAATACAAAAATCAACTAAGGGATAAGAGGAAAAGCTACTATACTAATCTCATAGGCACGGAAACCCAAGATTCCAAAAAAATATTCCAAATCCTGAAAGAATTAACAGACACCAAACCATACACAACTACCACGAACACCCCTCCACCATCACCCACCCTCTTAGCAGAACACTTCAAGAACAAAATTACCAACACCAGAGCCACTCTCATCCTTAACCCATCCCATCAAAACCCAATCACAATCCACCCTTCAGGAAAAGAGGCAACTGCAGCAGACAGAATTTGGACTCAATTCCCCAACATACAATGGTCAGAATTCAACAAATTCTACAAAAAATACAGCCATGCCTCCTGTGACCTCAACCATTGCCCCTCATATCTCCTTACCACCTCTAGTGTAAAATTCCGCACCATAATTCTACAATGGATCCAATTCACGCTCACAGAAGGCACATTCCCTGCTGACCTCAGCGAAATCGTCATCACCCCAATCCAAAAAGACCCAAAAGCACCACAAAACCACCCATCTAACTTTAGACCTATAGCCTCAATCCCGCTATATGTCAAAATTATAGAAGGCCTAGTAGCCAAACTCCTCACCAACTACATAGATGACCACAACCTACTCCACCCCATGCAATCAGGCTTCAGAACAAACTTCAGTACAGAGACACTACTAGGCTCCCTTATGGATACCGTCAGACAACACCTTAGTACAGGGAAAAAAATGCTTCTCATTCAGCTGGACCTAACTGCGGCATTCGACTTAGTGGATCACAACATCCTTCTACAGATCTTAGACGCAATAGGCATCTCAGATAAAGTATACTCTTGGTTTGAAGGATTCCTAAAACTCAGAACCTACAGTGTAAAATCAAACAAAGAAAAGTCAGAATCCTGGTCAAACCCCTGCGGCGTACCACAAGGATCTCCACTATCCCCCACCCTCTTCAATCTCTACACTGCTTCTCTAGGAACGCACCTGGACAATCTGGGCATAACCACCTATAGTTATGCTGATGACATCACCATCCTCATCCCATACGATCATTCTAAACCTACCATGACAGACAAACTTCACCAAACACTTGAAACAGTCACAACCTGGATGAAAAATCACAAACTTAAACTCAACCAAGACAAAACAAAATTCATCCTTCTCGAAAATGACAAGATCCAAACCACAACCAACTTAGACATAAACGCAATCAAATATCCCATCCAAACCACCATAAAACTACTTGGCATGACCATAGACAGATGCTGCACAATGCAACCGCAAATAAATAAAACAATTCAGAAATCATTCGCAATCATGAGAAATCTGAGACAAGTCCGAAAATTCTTTGAAAGAACACAATTCCAACTTATAGTACAATCCCTAATACTAGGTATATTGGACTACTGCAACATCCTCTTCCTTCCTTGCCCTGCAACTATGATCAGACAACTCCAAACAATCCAAAATACAGCCTTGAGACTCATCTACTCATTGAAAAAACATGACCACATCACTGAAGCCTTCATCAACTCACATTGGCTTCCAATCCAAGAAAGAATCCAATTCAAATTCTACTGCATATTATTTAAAACCCTACACGGAGACAGCCCATCATACTTGAACAATCGCCTCATCCAAGCACCCACTACAAGACACAGAAAAACGCACTCCCCATTCATACCCCCCCAATCAAGGAAGTAAAAAGAACAAAACTACACGACGGCCTCCTAGCCACCCAAGCCGCAAGGCTGAACAACAAGATCTCCAACCTCTTGATGACCACCCCAGACTATAGGACGTTCAGAAAAGAATTAAAAACCACACTTTTCAAGAAATTCCTGAAGCAGCAATAACATCACGACCGTTTAATAACTCCAAAACTGACATTTGACCTACCCATTACTGCACTAACAATAACAAAAGAACTTCCACTATGACCACCTATTAACTCTTTTACAAACCACCTCACCCTCAACAACCCGCTAAATGTTCATAAGATCTACAACTTACCTCTCTTGCTAATCATTGTAACTCTGTTTTTTTAAATTAACCTTTTGTAATCCGCCTTGAACCGCAAGGTAATGGCGGAATAGAAATCCCTAATGTAATGTAATGTAATTTTAGTAAAGCTTTTGACAGTGTTCCACACAGACATCTAATAAATAAACTGAGTGCCCTCAGGATGGGTCTCAAAGTGACGGGCTGGATCAGAAACTGGTTGAATGGAAGACTACCGAGGGTAGTGGGCAATGAAGATCGCTCTGAGGAAAGGGATGTTACCAGTGGTGTGCCTCAAGGTTCTGTTCTTGGACCTGTTCTTTTTAATGTTTTTATAAGCGATATTGCTGAAGGGCTATCAGGTAAGATTTGCGTCTTTGTGGATGATACCAAAATCTGCAATAGAGTAGACACCCTGGATGGTGTGAATAACAAAAAGAAAGACCAAGTGAAGCTTGAAGAATGGTCTGAAATTTGGCAGTTAAAATTTAATGCTAAGAAATGCAAGATCATGCATTTGGCTGCAAAAACCCAAGGGAACAGTACAGTTTAGGGGGTGAAGAACTTATGTGCACGGCAGAAGAGCGGGACTTGGGTGGGATGATCTTAAGGTGGCCAAACAGGTTGAAAAAGTGATGGCAAAAGCTAGAAAGATGCTAGGCTGCATAGGGAGAGGTATGGCCAGTAGGAAAAAGGAGGCATTGAAGCCTCTGTATAAGACTCTGGTGAGACCTCATTTAGAATATTGTGTACAATTCTGGAGGCCACACCTTCAAAAAGATATAAAAAGGATGGAGTCGGTCCAGAGGAAGGCTACTAAAATGGTATGTGGTCTTCATCCTAAGACGTATGAGGGCAGACTTAAAGATTTCAATATGTATATTTTGGAAGAAAGGTGGGAGAGGGGAGATATGATAGACATTTAAATTCCTACGTGGTGTAAATGTGCATGAGTCAAATCTCTTTCATTTGAAAGGAAGCTCTGGAATGAGAGGGCATAGGATTTATTTATTCATTTATTTAGCCCATCCTTCTAAAAGAGCCCATAACGGGTTACAGGAGTGCATACACAGTATAGTCAAGACAAATATGGACAAGACGTATTTAGGAGGTAGTGATCAAGTTATGGTAAATAGAGAACTTCTGAGATACACTATTAATTATACATGGTAATTAATTATACATGCTATAGTAGAAATAAACAGCTAAGATACATTAGTTACTATACATGTTATAGTAGATATAAACAACTGAGATACTCTAACTATACATGCTTTGGTGAGGAACTTAGCGCTATGGCCTAGTTGAAGAGTTTATCTGGGATAATTTAGGCTTGGGTCTTTTCATGGAGCTGGATTTGTGAATATAAAGGTTTTCATGGCTGCCCTGAAGTTCCATAGATCATCCAGCTCTCTGATAGATGGAGAGAGGAGGTTCCATAGTTTGGGCATAAAGTGTGAGTAGGCGTGCCTGTGGGCTGATTCTGTTCTGAGAGTGCGTCCAGGGGGTAGGGGCAGTTGTCTTTCTTTTTGGGATCTTAATGGTCAGCTTGGGTTATAGATTGGTAGCTTGGAAATCATATAGTCTTGTACCAATTTCTTGAAGGTTTTCAATGCCAGGGCTAGGGCTTTGAAGATACAGCACTTCTTGATAGGTAGCCAATGAACATATGTTAGCACTGGCATGACATGGCCACAGATGCTCAAGTTCTTTAATAGGCAGATTGTAGCGTTTTGGACGGATTGGAGGCAAGAGAGGTTTTTGGCAAATAGGCCTACTAGTAATTCATACGGGACAGCACAAAAGCATATAGTAACTGGGCAAATTCAGATTCTGAGAAGTATGTATGGATGCTCCTCAGCTGGTGGAGGTAGTAAAAGGAGGTTGACACTATTTGGGAGACGTGGTCCGTGAGTGATAGATTTGAGTTCAGTAGTACTCCCAGGATGAAGTTAAGAGGTGATAGGCTCAGGAGTAATCTAAGGAAATACATTTTTACAGAAAGTGTGGTAGGTACGTGGAACAGTCTCCTGGAAGATGTGGTGGAGACAGAGACTGTGTCTGAATTCAAGAAAGCCTGGGATAGGCATGTGAGATCTCTTAGAGAGACAACCTAACGCCACAAGAACCACCTCATCTCTACGAACCAATCTATCTATTCTATAATTCCTCTGGAAATGGCCAGATAAATCCTTTATGTAATCTGCCTTGAACTGCAAAGTAATGGCGGAATAGAAACCACTAATGTAATGTAGTAATAGTGTCAACAGAGGGGTCTAGAGGTTCCTAAGGTCAAAGTAGGCATGGCTTAAGTTGGAAATTACCTTAGGTGTTGCTAGGTGCCTCTGTAGATGCAATTCTCGTCAAACACAGGTACCAGGAATATAGGCTTTCACAACCCGGACCTACATTACTGGCAGCTATGTTTAACAGTAGGTGAGATTCTGCAAACAGTGCTGTAGCGTGATTGACATGTGATCGGCGGTGTTTTATAGGCAGCCGTCTGATGTAGACACTGTTTGCAGAATTTGGCCCTAGTAAATATGAGAATGATTTGTAATGGTTTCATCATATTGTATCTTTCAGGAATATATAAAACAGAAGCGTAAAGAGCATTGGAGTATGTTACCACCTTACTATCACAATACTTGGCGTGATGGCTCAAAATCGTAAGTTAAATAATTCATTAAGAGAAAATACATTCCATCATCTTCATCATTTGTAATCTTTCTCCAACCAATACCAGAACAAAAAAAAAATCAAAATGTACAATTTATGGAGCACTGCTCTCTCTATCCAGAAAATGAAAGATGTACGATACTGACTTATTGCAATACATTTGTCTACTTGTTCGTGTAAGTTTAAGACCAAGGGCTCCTTTTACAAAGGTGTGCTAGCATTTCAAGGTTTCAAGGTTTATTAAATATTTGATGAATCGCTATATCTTTATACAAAGCGATGTACATAGTAATAAAATTAGTTAAAGTTAAAATACATACAAAATACATAAATATTAGAAATCAGACAAGACAGACATCAATTGGGAGGGAAGGAGGGTAAAAGTTACATCTGTTATATTAAGAAAAACAATTAAGGGAAAAACAAAAAGGGGCAGGGTGATTCATAAAAGAGAAATTCATAAAATAAAGAAAAATTTAAATATTAAAAGCATCTTTAAAAAGAAATGTTTTCAGGGATTTTTTAAAAGAAGATATGTCTTTTTCAATTTTGATGTATTGGGGCAATGAATTCCACCATTGGGGACCAATTATGGAGAACATGTCTGATCTTCATGTGCCTATTATTTTTAAAGAGGGAACAACTAATACATTTTGAGAAGATGATCTAAGTGCACGTGCGGAACTATGGGGAATTAACATTTTAGATATGAATTGAGGTTCATTGAATGTCAGGGTTTTAAATATAAGTAGCAAAACCTTAAACAGTATGCGATGGCTAATAGGAAGCCAATGAGCGTCAATGAAAAATGGTGTTACGTGGTCAAATTTCCTGGCATCATAAATTAATTTAATAGCAGTGTTTTGAATAATTTGCAATCGTCGTTTTTCTTTTTGAGTAATATTGAGCAACAAAGAATTACAATAGTCTATTTTTGCTATTACTAATGAATGAATTAATATATTGCGTGATTTGGGCTCGAGAAATTTGGTTATGGATCGTATTAAGCGTAATTTATAGAAACATATTTTAACTATATTATTGATATGATCTTTGAATTCTAATTTCTCATCAATTACAACTCCTAAGATTTTTAATTTGGGAACTATTTCTATTGGCGTATTATTAAGAAGGAATGGCGAATTCAATCTGATGTCTTTTTTCCAATTAAAAATCATTGCCTTTGTTTTTGTTATATTTAATGCTAATTTGTTTTTATTAAGCCAATTTTGAACTAATTCGAGTTTTTTATTTAATGATTTGATGTCTTCATGATTTTCAGGATTGAGTGGGTGAGTTAGTTGAATGTCATCTGCGTATGAGAAAACAGTAAAGCCAACAGACTGACACAGATTCAATAATGGTGCAAGAAAGATGTTAAATAAAAGGGGAGATAAAATAGATCCTTGAGGAATCCCAAAAGACGTTGTGTATGCATTGGAATATTCTTTATTAAATTTAACACATGAAGTTCGATTAGTAAGGTATGATGTGAACCAGTTAAGAACTTGATCGCAGATGCCAATTGATTCTAGTCGACTGAGAAGGAGGTCATGATCAATTGTGTCAAATGCAGCGGAGATATCTAGGGAAAAAAGGGCAACAGATTTATGATGGTCCAGGAAATAATGAATGTTATTCGTAAGACCGATCAGGGAATGTTCCGTATTATGATATTTGCGAAAGCCTGTCTGATTAGGATGCATAACATTAGTTGACTCAATGAAATCGGAAACCTGATTAAATATCAATTTTTCAGTCATTTTGGCTAAGAAAGGGATATTTGCAATTGGGCGGTAATTTAAAGGATCATTTTTACTAGCTTTGTGGTCTTTAAGTAAAGGAATGATAGTAGAAGTTTTCCAAAGGGCAGGGACTGAAGCAGTTTGTAAGCTTTTTAGAATAATCGTGTGGATGAAAGGACCAAAGAGATGAAAGAATTTTTTTAAATAGAATGGATGAAGAATTTCAGACCCAGAACTCTTTAAATTTATTTGAGAGAAAAGTGCTTTGATATCATTGAGAGAGGGAAGTTTGAAATTTGAGCATTTGGCTGTTGGAAGGTGGTCTCCAGGATGTTTACTTGAAGGACTATTAATTATGTTAGAAAAAAATGTACTTCGAATGTTATTGATTTTCTGGTTGAATGCATCAGCAATATCTTGTGCTTTCAAGAGGGATATCTGAATTGTAGTGTTTTTTGAATTGTGAGATGTGATAGATTTTAAAATGTTATATAGGGTAGCGGAATTTTTTGCTTTATAAATTTTTTCTGTATAAAATTTTTTCTTTGCCTGATTAATTTTTGTTTTATATGTGGCTGCTTTTTCTTTAAAATTTAGAAGATTTAATTGGGACTTAGTATGACGCCATTTTCTTTCTAATGCTCAAAGTTGTTTTTTTAGAAGATGTAGTTCAGCCGTATACCATGGGTTGGACAATTTTCGTGCCGATAAAGATTTGAAAATTATTGGTGCTTTAGTATCTAGGAGTAATTGTAGAGAAGAGTTCCAGTATGAGAGTTGATCTTCTATTGAGGTAGACATATCATTGATAGTGGATACATCAAAAAAAGGTGAAATATCAGTATCTTCTAGTCTGGCAAGATCGCGGTATGGGATTAGTTTGGATTCATTTTGCGTTTTGTGTGTTATTAAGTTAGGGAGGGATATGGTAGTAGAAATGAAATAGTGATCAGACCAGGGTACCGGGGTGGCTAATGGAACTGAACATTTAATATACTGAGATTTGGGAGAGAAAATCATATCCAAAGTATGATTTGCTGAATGAGTTGGACCTACTATAATTGGGAACAGATTTAGCGAATGAAGCATATGTAATATATCCTGATTGTTGATATCTGAAGCATTATCAAAATGAATGTTGAAGTCTCCTAAAACCAGAGGGAGTGGTGAAGCTGAGCAAAAATCGAAGATAAGATCTTGGAGTAAAGTTATTTTGTTTTGTCCTACTGGTGGAGGAACATATAACAACAAAAAATTAAGATTAATATTTAAATTGAGTTTGAGGTCAAGATATTCGATAGTGGAATTTCCATTAGATTGGTCATTAAGATTAATTAGATTAGATTGGAATATGACGGCAAGACCACCGCCTTTACGGTTTGGGCGATGGTTAAAAAGATAATCATAATTCGGAGGACAACAGTATGAAAGATAAGCTTCCTTACCATCAGAGAGCCAAGTTTCTGTAATGAAAAGTATGTGTAATCCTTGGAAGGTAATAGCATCTTTTAAAAGATGATGCTTACTCTTAATAGATCTGGCATTAATAAGGCCGAGCTTTAAGCTGTTATTTTTCGGGGAGTCTTGGAGAGAAGAAGAAGTAGAAATTTCTAAAAAAACTTGGACGTTGATGTATTGATGATCTATATTTAGAGGGGCGATGCCCCCAAAAGGTTGGAATATTGTTGTTAGATAATGTCAAAGACATATTACAGATTGTGTCAGTATTGGTAGATGGAAATAAAAACCCTAAGAGAAGGGAACAAAGGATAAAAACTATTAAAAGCTTAGTTTGCTGATAATAAAGAGTCCAAATAGGTGCATAGATTAGGGCTGTATTCTTGTTACTGGCAGCACCCTAAGTTTGCGCACGAAGGAGCGCACTAAGGAGCAGAACCTGCTCCTTTTGTCCATTTTTAGTGCACGCACCAGAAGTCCAAGTACACGACGTCCAGGGACTCCCCTATTTCCAGCTTTCTTGTTACCCAGTCAAAGAAGCTGATCAGATTTGATTGGCAGGACCTTCCCTTCATAAAACCATGTTGATGGGGATCTCGTAGATTCTCCTCGTTCAGGATCGTATCCAATTGGCGTTTCATTAGTGTTTCCATAAGTTTACTCACTATCGTTGTGAGACTCACCGGTCTATAATTCTCAGCCTCTGTCCTGCATCCCTTTTTGTGGAGTAGAATGATATTAGCCATTTTCCAATCCAACAGGACTCTTCCTGTACTTAGGGAAAGATTGAAAAGCGCGGATAACGGTTCCGCCAGGACGTCACTCAACTCCCTGAGCACCCTGGAGTGTAGTTTGTCCGACCCCATAGTCTTGATAGCTCCTCGTAGACACTGCTGGGCGTAAACTTGAAATTTCGAAACGGGTCATCCGAGTTTTCCCTCGTCGGCAGCTGAGGACCGGATCCCGGTGCCTCGCAAGTGAAGACCGAACAGAAGTATTCATTTAAAAGTTTAGAATATTAAATTAAAGCACATTAAACTTACAAAAATTTATAAAAAAGAAAATTATTTCCCCCCACCCTTCCACCTATTAATCAATAAATAAATACCTTCAAGAACAATCAAAACATACCCCCTAAACCAGGGGTAGGGCTGAGAGAGCCATAAACGCCACATATTTTGAAGTGAGAGCCATACAATAGGTTTAAAGTTTAAACCTATTCTATGGCTCTCACGGCATTACATTTTAAACCTAAATACAATTAAATGTGTGCATTTTAGGTAAGACCAACACTTTTAAAGTACAATAAGTCTCTGAATTCTTTTTAATAACGTTGTTATGTTGTTCTTAACCAATGATGCATAAAGTAGTTCTTACCATTAATGCGACTTCTGCTGCTGCATGGTTTTGCTGATGGCTTTGTAGTCTGGTTGATACGTGGTGAGGTTGTTTCATGAGACTTCCATCCATTAAACGTGATCATAGGTTGGTCTTCCCCCTTATGTCTCTCCCCTTTCTCTGTACATCAATTCCATCAGCACCACCCTTCCATACCACCCTTCCCCCTTTCTTTCCCTCCACCACTCTTCCATTCCAGCAGTCCTGCTCCTTTCTCTCCCTTCATGCAGCATGGTCCCTCGATGACTATAGCTGCTGGTTGCCAGTCTACCCCACTCCGACGTACTTTCTCTGCAGCAGAGTCGGCAGCCGCACTGAGATGCAGGAAGGTCCCGCAATGACTCATCTGCCAACTCTGCTTCGGAAGAAGTAAGTTACGTCGGAGGGGGTGGACCCAGCAGACGCAGCTAATTGTGGCAAAGTCTTCCGGGTCCACCCCCTCCGACGTAACTTACTTCTTCCGGAGCAGAGCCGGCAGACGAGTCATCGCGGGACCTTCCTACACCTCAGCGCAACTGCCGACTCTGTAGCAGAGAAAGTAAGTCAGAGGTAACGTGACCATTTATTTTTTTCATCAAAAGGGGACATCTATTAATTGACTGTGCATCCTTTCTTTCATTTCTTTCTTTCTGCACTCAGGCCCAACAATTGTCCCTTTCTATTCCCTCCCTCCTTCCTTCCCATGTCCTTAGTGCCCCCAGTGCCTCCTTACCGTGTCCTTAGTGCCCCCAGTGCCTCCTTCTCATGTCCTTAGTGCCTCCATCCTGTGTCCTTAGTGCCCCCAGTGCCTCCTTCTCATGTCCTTAGTGCCCCTAGTGCCCCCGTCCTGTGTCCTTAGTGCCCTCAATGCCTCCTTCTCATGTCCTTAGTGCCCCCAGTGCCCCATCCTGTGTCCTTAGTGCCCCAGTGCCTCCTTCTCATGTCCATAGTGCCCCAGTGCCTCCTTCCTGTGTCCTTAATGCCCCCAGTGCCTTTGTTCTGTGACCTTAGAGCTCCCAGTGCCTCCTTCTTATGTCCTTAGTGCCCCCAGCGCCCCCGTCCTGTGTCCATAGTGCCCCCAGTGCCCCCGTCCTGTGTCCTTAGTGTCCCCAATGCCTCCTTCTTATGTCCCCCCACTACCTTCCAGATTTTGTCCACCTCCAAATCCAGCCTGCTTGCCTACCTATCTACTCCCTTCCTGCCGTGCTAAAGCCAGCCAGCTTGCCTGCCTACATCCTTCTCTCCCTGCTGCGGAAAAAAAAATAAAAAGCGCCTCTCTCCTTCCTTTCCCCCGGCTGCGCCGCTGAAATCTTACCTCCCTGTTGCTGCTGCTAATCGCCGACAATACGTATTCTTTCCGACGTCAATTCTGACATTGGAGAGGACGTTCCGGGCCAGCCAATCACTGCCTGGCTGGTCCAGAACATCCTCTCTGACATCAGAATTGATGTTGGAAAGAAGATGTATTGTCGGCGGCGATTAGCAGTAGTGGCGCGGACCGGGGGAAAGGAAGGGCAGGAGGACCCGGACCTGGCCAGCTGTGCACCCTCCCCAAGCCGTGCACCCCCCCAAGCCGTGCACCCGGGTGGACTGCCCCCCCTCCTCCCCTTGGTACGCCAGAGCACCCTCCATCGTTTGGCCGTGAGCCAGATGTGGCCATCAAAAGAGCCATATCTGGCTCGCGAGCCATAGGTTCCCGACCCCTGCCCTAAACCAATTTCAAAACGTACCCCCTCCCATCCCCTCCCACCCTAGATGTGTATGTTTAAAGGGACATCTAAAGAGATCCTTACAGTATTTAGTTAACGATTCCCAAACATCCATAAATTTCTTGTAATTTTCCTGCTGAATGGCCATGAACTACTCCATTTAAAAAATATAAGAGGGATTCTCACCAGAATGTGTAATTTAATCTATCCCAATTTTTCCAATTTTTTTAAAATAAGCTGCATGGCAACCCCTGTCATAAAAAGAAGTTTGTTACTTCTCACAAATAGTTGAGCCTTCGCTCTCATAAATGTACCAAATAAAATGGTATCATATGATAGAGCCACTGGATTCTCCAATAAATTATTAACTTGATCCCAAATAGATCTCCAAAATTTCAGTATCAAGGGACAATAACAAATGATCCAACGTCCCAGCTTCGAGATGACAGTGCCAGCATCTATTAGATTTGGAACTATCTACTTTATGTAAACGAACTGGGGTCCAAAAAGCTCTATGTAATAAGAAAAACCAAGATTGTCTCATAGATGCAGACACCATACATTTCATCCTCCAAGTCCAAATTCGTGGCCTTTGAGATGCATTAACCCTTCCTTTTCTAAGAATTGTTGGACCTGTAACCTATCTGAGGGTACATTGAAACATCTTCTCTACTCCTGCTCTTCTATTAGTTCCTACTGGACTTCAGTGTGGGGAACGATTTGCTCGATCTTTCATATAGATATTACCTTGACATATCAGATGCTTTTATTAAAGTCCTTCTCACTAACTGACAACATCCCTGACTCTGATTACTTTCTTATGGACCTTCTACTTTCTCTAGCCCTTAAAGTTCTCTTATCTTATTGGAAAGATCTCTCTAAGGCTTCACACTCCCAATGGTGGAACCTGGTATGCTCTACATATAGGACTGAAGTGTATTTAGCTAAATCATCTAACAGGTTTCTCCAATTCCAATCTAAGTGGAATTCTCTGAAACTGTATTTACAACCTAATTAGTCTTGATTCTTCCGCTTCCGCACTCCCTTCTCTTTTATCTTCCTTGATTCTCTGTTTTTCCCCCTCATTTTCATTATAGTTACTTACATTGTTTTTCTTATATATTGTTTAGTGGATATCACCTTACTTATTCAATGTTTATTGATATTTTTCATTTATTTATATAGTTTTGCCTAGATTCATGCTTACATGTATTTTTCGGATGTTAATACTAGTTGAGAGGAGATATGATAGAGACCTACAAGATCATGAAGGGCATAGAGAAAGTAGAGAGGGACAGATTCTTCAAACTTTCAAAACATATAAGAACAAGAGGGCATTCAGAAAAATTGGAAGGGGACAGATTCAAAACAAATGCTAGGAAATTTTTCTTTACCCAGCGTGTGGTGGACACCTGGAATGCACTTCCAGAGGACGTAATAGGACAGAGTACGGTACTGGATTTCAAGAAAGGATTGGACAAATTCCTGCTGGAAAAAGGGATAGAGGGGTATAGATAGGGAGCTACTGTGCAGGTCCTGGACCTGTTGGGCCGCCGCGTGAGCAGACTGCTGGGCATGATGGACCTCGGGTCTGACTCAGTGGAGGCATTGCTTATGTTCTTATGTACTGCCGTCCAGCCAAGCTTAGAGTCAGAACAGAGGTCACCACTTTAATGGACACGTATGGCTGGTCAGACATTTGGAGGATTTTTCATCCTACTGACAAAGACTTCACCTTCTATTCGGCGCCTCATCATTCATTCTCCAGGATTGATTATATTCTGAGCTCAAAAGACATTGTCAATTTAGTCACTTCTTCTAAAATCCATGATATTACCATCTCAGATCATGCAGCGGTTTCATGTACCCTTAACTGGACATCCATGACCAAGTCTAGACATTGGAAATTAAACAACTTCCTTCTCCAAGATGAAGCCTTCCTATCTCATATTAACAAGGAATCTCGCATCTTCTTCGATACAAATATTTCATCAGATATGGACTTTACAATGGTCTGGGAATCTTACAAAGCTTGGCTTCGAGGAGAGATTATCAACTACTCAGCATATCAACTCAAGAAGAGGAAAGCCACATTACATCAATTGGAACTAGACATTCACTCCCATGAGACTCGTCTATATGCCAGTCATGATCCTTCTCTATATAAACAACTACAACGACTCAAATTTCAATATAATGAAATCTTCAGTTCCATGGCATCAGCTACAATTTTTCGTCGATCAGCTACTTATTATGCTTCCTCCAATAAGGCAGGTCATTTATTAGCAACCTTCCTCAAAGGTCGCCGCTCCAAACACAGAATCACCCACATCAAATCTAACAATGGTCAATTCCATACTTCCACTAAAGACATCCTGGAGGAATTTCGATCCTTCTATGCGGACCTCTACACCTCTGAGACTACATCAACAGAGGAAGCTATCAACAACTTTCTTCTCTCTCTTAGATTACCCTCACTTACAGAACTTCAGCAAAAGTCTCTATCACAACCAGTTTCTCCTGAAGAAATCGCCCGAGCCATTACTTCACTCCCACCTGCTAAATCCCCTGGACCAGATGGCATCACATCGGAATTCTACAAATCATTTTCCCTTTTATTGATACCTCATCTTCTTTCATATTATCAAAGTCTCCTGGCGAACTCGTCTAATCAACACCGCTTCCTTGAAGCAAACATTGTGGTCTTACCAAAGCCAAATAGAGATCCTCAACTTGTAAAGAATTATCACCCTATTTCATTATTGAATTTAGATTACAAAATCTATGCAAAAATTTTGGTTTTCCGTATGGAACTTGTTATGTCTAAACTTATACATAGAGATCAAGTGGGTTTCTTAAAGGGCCAGTATGGTGCTGATAACACCAGACTCCTATGTCATATACTACATTTCACACTGTCGTCCACTAGCTCCTCAGCTCTGGTCTCCCTAGATGCAGAGAAGGCGTTTGACAGGGTGGAATGGTCTTATCTATTTGCTGTGCTTTCCAAATTTGGTTTCCCGAAACCTTTTATACATATGGTCTCCTTATTATATAACTCTCCCACTGCTAGACTCATAGTGAATGATGACACCTCGCCTCCATTTACTCTTCACAGAGGCACTCGACAGGGATGCCCCATTTCACCGTTATTATTTAATTTGGCCCTCGAACCCCTGCTTACTGCAATTAGAAATTCTTTAGAAATTAAGGGTATAACAATTGCAAATATTGAATTTAAAATATCGGCTTATGCAGATGATGTTTTGTTGTATCTGTCTGATCCAGAAAATTCCTTGCTTTCCCTAATTCGTCTAATCACTCACTTTTCCACACTTTCGGGATACAAAATCAATTGGGATAAAACCGAAATCATGCCTTTAAACAATATGTGTACTCCCTTTCACATACCATCGCAACCAATCACTTGGGTCTCTTCGGGTATTAAGTACCTGGGCTTAACTTTTGACAGGGATCTCAGATCCTCCACACAATTAATCACATCTAAACTCATTGCTCAGATCAAAACTACCCTTTCTACATGGTCTCCTCTCCATTTGTCTTGGTGGGGAAGGTTGGATACTATTAAAATGATGGTGGTTCCAAAAATCACGTATGCCTTTAATATGTTTCCCCTTTTATTCCCTCCTATCTTCTACAAACAAGCAGAATCTGCTCTATCACACTTCCTCTGGGAGGGTAAACCTCATAGAATCTCTATCCAAAAATTGAAAACCCCTCCCCACTCAGGAGGTGTTAATTTCCCCGACCTCCTCTACTATCATAAAACATTTCTTCTCCGTCAGGGAGCTGAATGGATCTCTTCCTCTTCTCCTATAGATGCACCCAACTGGTTACAACTAGAATCTTCTCTGGTATCTCCCCTTCCTCTAACTAGATTAATGGGTACAATGAATCCTCCTCATTTAGCTAAAAACCACATTCTGTGGGCAACTTACAAAATTCTTACTGAACTTGATCAAAGGCTTAAAATTATGTGGAACAAATCTGCTTCCTGTCCCCTTTGGTTCAATAAACTTATTCGGATTGATAAACAATCTATCTCATGGCCCTTTTGGTACAATCATGGTATCTGGGATATAGGATCCATTTGCCATCCAAATGGGACTTTCCTCACCTTCTGTGAACTAATGGACTCCTTTGCGATCACCCAATCGAACTTCTATAGATGGTTACAATTAAAATCTTCAGTTAAAAAAGCGGGGATATAAAGGCAGAAATGATCATAGAAAAAAGAAGATAAATTTACGACCTACTCGTAGGTCTAATTAAGATCTAAAAGATTTAGTGACTGGTAATTTAAGCTATCTATGTTTCAAATGTGTCCTTGCAAAAAACACTTTCACCAAAAGGAAAAATTGAAGGTATAGTAAACAAAAGACACAAGCAGAGACCAATCTTAACGGAGGAAAAAGCCTCAGACAGGGGCCCACCCACCTCCACAATGGTGGAATAACGGTGTTCAGGCGATCACTTCACTGACATAAAACCTCCTACTATAATGGTCATAGCAATGTGTCAAAAAATTGCTTTCAGAATTGAGTGATATGGAAGAAGATAATAATAACTTAACTTTCTCCTTAAGGATCGGAACACCAACGATGGCCAGCGTTTCACTGTCAAGCTGCCTCAGGGTGTAAACAAGTCCGATCACACTACAAATATAAATATGAAACACTCAAATCAGAATAAATTTTGAAAAACCGGTGTATATTGTAACTACATATATCATAATATATCAAAAAAACCGGCTACATACCTCTCATACGGACGCCACTCGCGTCTCAAAGATCCTAAGATGGCGGCATGGTTAGCGAACCAGATTAAATCATACCGGTGTTATGACGTATATTTGCGTCAGCACCGGAAGTGACAAGCCGGCTTTTTAAAGCCGGTAAATGATAGTTTCATGCTTGTCAATTCTATTAAAAAGATACAGAAGTCTGCTGCGAGCATGTGGTGTAAGGTCCTGCCAGAAGCATTCCCAGGGTCTGACAAAATCTATGACCCGGTCCATGTTCCAAGTCTCCCATCAGTCGCCGCTCTAGCATTGCATGAATTATCGTGAGATACTTGAACGTCTCAATCATGTCCCCCCTCTCTCTGCGCTCCTCGAGCGAGTATAGCTGTAATTTGTCTAGCCGTTCTTCATACAGGAGATCCTTGAGTCCCGAGACCATCCGGGTGGCCAATCTCTGAACCGACTCCAATCTCAGCACATCTTTGCGATAATGTGGCCACCAGAATTGCACACAGTATTCCAGGTGGGGCCTCACCATGGATCTATACAATGGCATAATGACTTCAGGCTTACGGCTGACGAAACTCCTGCGTATGCAACCTATGATTTGTCTTGCCTTGGATGAAGCTTGCTCCACTTGATTGGCAGTCTTCATGTTCTTACTGACGATCACCCCTAAGTCTCGTTCTGCTTCAGTTCTTGTTAAGATCTCGCCATTAAGGGTGTAAGTCTTGCATGGATTTTGGCTGCCCAGGTGCATGACTTTGCATTTTTTGGCATTGAAGTTGAGTTGCCAGGACCTAGACCAGCGCTCCAGTAGGAGTAGGTCGTGCATCATGTTGTCAGGCATTGAATCTTCGTCCGTTGTGCATTTTCCCACTACATTACTTAGTTTGGCGTCATCGGCGAATAATGTTATTTTACCTCGAAGCCCTTCTGCCAAGTCTCTTCTAATGGCCCATCCAGTCTGCCTATCCATTATCTTTTTCTCTTTTCGAGAGACCCCAGGCCCTCTTGAATTCAGACACAGGCGAGAGGCATGTCCTGTAGGCAGTCAGTCAGCACTGACGATTCTCCACTTCACCAGCGTCTCTCCTCCTATCCCCACACCTCCCCTCCTCCAGGATCCCCCACCAACAAAGTGACAGGTTCAGAATTGTGGCCAGAGGAGCCTCTGCACAGCGCAGAAAGGTTTGCAGGACACTGGTCTAATTTACTCTGAGGATTTATGCGTCGTTGCCTACAAAGGTTTACGGCAACTTACAGTATAATTTATGGAGAACAGTTTAATACAGAGCACGGAAGCTTAAACATACATTAGAGTACAAGGATGCACTAGAAATACATTAAGACCTTTGAGATTCTTTGAGGTAGAGATTGTTGTACAATGTAGTTAAAGAGGTTATTTGGTACAACTCAGCTTTGCTGCGGGAAGTACCTTAAATGAACATCTAGGGGAGGAATAAATACATCTCAGTGAAAGGGCCCCTAAGTTTCATTGATAATGCCATGATATAATTCACTGTATCACGTTCTTCAACAGTCCCAATTCTATCTTCCTAGACGTATATTTATTTATGTATTACAGAAAACTATATTTTGACAAAAAAGATGAAGGAATACATGTACAATCTTCTCATACGTTTGAATCGTGGTCTTATCCCTGGATTTGTGTGAAAGTCGCTCACAAGATAACATTTCAAAATACGTTTCCTACGGATGATGTGAAGAACAACGACTGCATTTGGATGAAACGATATCTACCGTACTATGAAGTACTGTAGACCTCGTGTAAGTACATCTACTAATAAACGCATGGCTATCTTTTTAAAAATTTTTTACAGGTCTCATTTAGGGCTCCTTTTACAAAGGTGTGTTAGGGACTTAACACGCGGAATAGAGCACGCTAAATTGCCACGTGCGCTAGACCTTAACGCCAGCATTGAACTGGCGTTATTCTAGAAGCATACCACGCGGTTTAGTGCGTGGTAATTTTGTGCATGCACTAAAAACGCTACCAAAGGAAAAAGTGAAGTTGCTACGGGTTACCAAGCCAGTGGACAGTTATACATTTTGCAGTAGGGAAGAGAAACATTACAAGTTTTCTGAGATCTAAGAAGCCTTTTCTGTCAAGGATGCCTCAATGATACATTGTATTCATAAACTCCAGGAAAATGACTTTGGGGTCAGATGTACATTGGGTTCAGCTTGGCCAGATATCCACACTTGTGGTAAAAATTGTGCATGCACCAGATAGTTTTAAAAAAAAAATTTTGAATATATTTTACCAAAACAAAGAACACTGATATTTCAGGGATCCAGTGGATTACAGGACATGAGAAAACATGTTTTCAGTAGAGTCATGTCTTTTCAAACAGATCTGGTCGACTGGGTGATCAGAGAATTAGATAGAGGGCGAGTACTAGATGCAGTATATTTAGATTTTAGCAATGCCTTTGACACTGTTTCACACAGGTGCTTAATAAATAAACTGAGTGCCCTCAGGATGGCCCCAAAGTGAAGGAATGGGTCAAGAACTGGTTCAGTGGAAGGTGTCAGAGGGTAGTGGTCAATGGAGATCGCTCTTAGAAAAAGGATGTTACCAGTGATGTGCTGCAAGGTTTGGTTTGAACAGTTTTGTAAGTGAAGAGCTTTCTGGTAAGGTTTTCCCTCTTTGCAGATGATGCCAAAATCTGATGGTGTGGATAACATGAGGAAGGACCTAACGAAGCTTGAAGAATGGCCCAGAATTCAGCAGCTAAGATTTATTGCTAAGAAATGCAGGGTTATGCATCTAGGTTGCAAAAAAAGTCATGAAAGAGGAGCGATAGAACGTGATGATCTTAAGCTGAGCCCGATTTGGAACAGAGGAAAGTAGCCTTCTGTAAGCTGTTTCTGACCGCAGCTAAACTCTTGCTGGTGGCTGTCTGGAAGCAGCCGGTGAATGGGGGTTGGTGGTTCAAAAGATTGGATAATTGGTATGTTTTATACAAGCTTATGACTTTGAAATATTCTAAAATGGGGAGTTTTGCTTTAAAATGGAAATGGTTTGAATCTTGGAAGAGGTGGGATAAAGGTGGAACTGTGGGTCTTGGGAATGACTAAGATGCGGTACAGTGTCAAAAGCAAGGACACTGTGCCCCTCCCAAATCCAATTGTTTGGTCACCCAGTCAAAGAGATCAATTAGGGTCATCTGACAAGACCTGCCTCTCATAAAACCATGCTGCCTCGGGTCCTGCAGTCCATTCAGTTCTAGAAATCTCACTATCCTCTGCTTTAAAAAGTTTTTCCATTATTTTATTCACTACCAAGGTCAGACTAACCAGCCTGTTTTGCCAACCTCCTCCTTGCTTCCGCTCTTGTGCAGAGGGACCGCATCTGCCCTTTTCCAGTCCTCCGGAACCACACCAGACCCTAAGGAAGAATTGAAATGATGAGACAACAGAGCCACAAGAACCTCCCCTGTACCTCCAAATTAGGATGACAGCAGGAGGGATGCCCTGTCCCTCCTGTTTGCAGGCTCGCGATTCCAAAATGGCATCCCTTCCCCTTCCTGGTACATCCTGGGATGCACGGAGAGACCTTTCCTGTTTTCTTGAAGGTCCTTAAGTCTTTGTTTCTCTCCCAGATTCTCAGTGATCAAACTTTAATTGTACGATGTAATGCACTGATGGCTTCTTCTGGGGTATACTATAATGTATGAAAAATTTCTTCTTAAACACTCTTCTAGCATGAGTAAAATGCAAAATTATATAAATAACAAAGCAAATATGAACTACACCATACAACTTCTTTTAGCAACGGTGAGAAGGACAACGACAGTCTGCTCTGCCTTACTTGCTCATGCTAATATATCAGATGATGTCTTCCTTGCACGTTCATTCGTTCTCCCCAGCAAGAGATTATGAATGTGTTAGGTCCCCTCAACCTCATCAGAGGAACGCTATTTACTGTTCACTGTCCACTCAGCCCTCACAAACCCCATTCACTGTTCACTCAGCCCTCACAAACCGTTCACAAATTTGTCCATTCCACTTGTAACTGTGTTCCACTGATATATGAATCTGTTCACTGTGCAACAATTTTAAGGCGATATTGCTCCCCTGAGGGTTTATCAATTGTTGAAGAATCATCAATTTAAAATCCAGAAGCCAGTGTTCCATTAGGGGCGTTTCATGTTTCTGCAAGTGGAACGCCCCTAGTGGAACACTCCATTTTGCACTCCCGATACACAGGGGCACTTAATTCAATGCATAACTTGGGCTGTCACACAATTAGGAGGACATCGAGTTGCTATTTATATAATTTTGCATTTTATTCATGCTTGAAGAGTGTTGAAGAAGATATTTTTTGTACATTTTAGCATACCCCTGAAGAAGCCGTCACTGGTGAAACTGGGATCCTAGTTGGGTTATGTCTGGCAGCACGATGATGGACTTAATGGACTTTGAAGAAGAAGTTTGAAATAAGCATTTTTCTAGAGAGAAGTGGGATGGTTTAATATCGTCTCGTGGAAGCAGAAGCAGGACTATTGAAATAAGATAAGGGTGCGCAATCTACTCTTATCTTTAGGGATTCTTTCTCTCTCTCTATTTTGTGATTGAAGGTGGTAGAGTTTTACCTTTTGCATGTGAAATGAGCACGATAGAGCTACTTGGTAATCATTTTTTGAAAACTGCGCAAAATTACTCTAATAGTAAAAAAATAAAGGAAGTATAATGGTGAAAATAGTTGATATTGGCACTGTGTTCTGGGACTGAGAGTTTCCAGAAATTCAATTGTACAGAAATAAAGACGACTAGTGATGAAATTCAATTGGTTTATTTTATTTGATTCATATAACCCGCCTTTCCCAAGATGGCTCACAATGTAAACAAAGATAATAAAAAGTCCATGTAAAAACACAAACAAAATAAGCGACCAGCGCTTACAAAAGCTCTTATAATCATTGTTAAAAGATGTGAAAACAACACTTCAAGGATATATTTTAAAAACTCACTTTATTTTGACTTATCAGCCACTTGAGATGGTTTGCAGCTATTATGTCAAATGGTAGGATAGAAGTCAACTCACTTAACTGAGGCACGTGCCTCAGTTAAGTGAGTTGACTTCTATCCTACCATTTGACATAATAGCTGCAAACCATCTCAAGTGGCTGATAAGTCAAAATAAAGTGAGTTTTTAAAATATATCCTTGAAGTGTTGTTGAATCCATATTAATATTAAAAGTTATGGGGCTTATAATAAAAAACCCCAAACGTCTACAAACTGGTCTAAATGGATATTTGGACGATCAAAAATTAGTATCTGAAACTTTCTGCACAGTTTTATCTTTCAAGAAATTCTCCAACTGTGTAATGGATCTACAAAAACAAATTTATCAATCCCATATGTTACAAGGCACTTACACGGAAATTTTAGGAAGAATGCAGCTCCCACAGCTAAGACTTTAGGTCTAAGCTGTAGAAATTGCCTTCTCTTACACTGCGTCTGTCTGGACTCTGGATACATCTGGGAAAATATTCAACTGTTGTCCACAGAACAGTGCTTTCTTATTCACAAAGTACAATTTAAGAATTTGTTGTTTTTCTGTGTCCGATTTAAAAGTTACCAATAAAGTAGCACATTTAGTTATCAAATCTATGGAAGATTCCAAAAATTGGGAAATGTTCAAACTATCTGGTGACACCAGTCTATCATTTTCCCCTTCTTCCCTTATCTTTTTGGAACTCCTAGGAATATAATATAGATTATCCGGTACAAAAATATCCACCTGAGGGTATTGTATTCTCAGGAGTTCCAAAGGTGCCAAATAGTGTGAGATAGGAAAGTTGAGAAATCTAAGATTCTTTTGTCTCATTAGATTCTCTGTTTTCTCCATTTGTGTATGAAGAATGTCATTTCATATCAATAGTTTTCCTGGTGTGAGTGAGACATGGTTTGATAGCAGACTTTGGGGCTCACTATCCAAAAACTAACAAAAAAACAGCTAAGTCGGCACTTGGAGGTCCTAATTGCTGGGCTATCCAAGTGACGATTTTTGAAACCATTTTCCTGGACATCTAGTGAGATGTTTCACTTGCTGTGCATCCAAAGTTCAAGGTGGCATGTTGGGAGGTGTGTTATCAGCATGTTTTAGGTGGGCTTTGGGCTTGCTTAACTTGGACATCAAACCTTTTCCAAGACTTCCTAGGCAGAACTTTGACCTATTTTGTAAGCATCTAAGTGCCACAAAAGGACCCAAACTGACCAGATAGATACATGAAGGTATGACTCCCCCAAATTCCCCCCCTGGTCCTTGACCCCCTTCCACCTCCCCAAAATAATCTGAATGAAAGAGTATATGCCTGTCTTTAGAACAGCAGCACTTGGTATGGGAAAGCCTAGTAGAGCATCACATAGGTGTAACCCCCCCTGTTTCTCCCGGATGCTGGCAGAGGGCACATAAAGTTATTCTATTCATTGAGGACCAGAGCAGGAGCCAACTTTTTAGGTTTGGGCTCCACAACAAGCTTGCTCTAGACTTCCACTCATTCTTCTAAATCAGATCACACCGGTAGCTAAAAGAATAACTCCAAGCTTTACTTCTTCTTGGATTGCTTGAACAATATCAGTTTCTTTCATCTATTTCAGTGGCATACCAAGGGGGAGGCGGGGGGGGGGGGGGGGGGAGGTCCGCCCCAGGTGCAGCCTTAGGGGGGGTGGGGTGCACAGCCGGCCAGGTCAGGAAAATTCCTGGGCTGCAACGGCGATGGCACTCAGCTTCCTGTTTCTGCCCAGGCAATTCAGTCAGAGGGAAGCTTTTGACTGAGCACCTGTTGCCGATCTGAAGTTCTGCTGATGCCTGGAGGAAGCCGAACTTGAGTGCTGTCACGGGGGGAGGGGGGGAAAGGCGCCGATGCCGCTGAGTGCCTTCGCCGGGGGGAGGGCGCCGATGCCGCTGAGGGGGGGGACCTTGCCGATCTTGTTGCCAAAATCGGAAAGATGAAGAAGGAAGAAAGATGGGCCTGTGGTGGATGGAGAGATTGAGAGAAGGGTACATATGATGGAAGTGGAGAGAGAGAAGAGGGCAGATGATGGAAGTGGGGGAAAGAGAAAGAAGGGGCAAATGATGGAAGTGGAGAGAAGGGGGAGAGAGAAGAGGGCAGATGATGGAAGTAGGGGAAAGAGAGAGAAGGGGCAAATGATGGAAGTAGGGAGAAGGGGCAGATGATGGAAGTTGGGAATAAATAAAAGGAGGGCACATGATGGGGGAAAAGGATTGAGTTAGGGAAATACTGGAGGGGTGAGGGAAAGAGGTGGCGAGCTGTAGGTAGACAGTAAAAAAGGAAATTGCTGAGAGGGTAGTAAGAACATAATCTAGATGGATGCGGAAAATAAATTGAAAAGGAAAATGAGGGAAGGGATTGCAGAAGAGAGGTGTGGGAGAGGGAAGGAGAAGAGAGAGATGCCAGACCAATGGGGAAGAAAGGAGAGATGGAAGGGGGAGGCATGCATTTTCTGGAAGGGGCATAGAAGGAGAGAAGATGCCATATAGGGGCAGAGAGATGGCAGACAGTGGATGGAAGGAAGAGAGTAACGAGAAGATGAGGAAAGCAGAAACCAGAGAAGACAAAGGTAGAACAAAAATTTTCTATTTATTTGTTGCTTTAGGAGACATGTGTCACTGTTTCTGTGGTGTTGCATTGTATGCAGAGCCCAGCTTCTTGCTGGTTCAATTTAACCTTTTTCTATGTATTTCTATTTTGTCCCCCCTTTTACAAAACTGTGGAGCATTTTTTAGCGCCAGCCGTGGTGGTAACAGCTCTGATGCCCAGAATTCTATGAGTGTCAGAGCTGTTACCACCGTGGCTAAAATCCACACTACAGTTTTGTAAAAGGGGGAGGGGTTAGTTTGTGATGACATATCCCACACTAGGCGAAGGTGTTTTGTGTTCTGTGTGTTCGAAAGACATGGTTTTCTGTTAGGATTGACAGTGTAGGATTGATCTGTACTAGTCTGGCTTGTTTAGTTTTACAATGGGTGTATTGATGTACTGCTCACTGCATATGTAAGATGCTGCCTTTTCCTAGGTACTCATGTGTGACCTGCGGCTTGTTACTAAAAATCATGTTTATCGTACAGATGGGGAGGGGGGGGCAAAAAATGATGGGCCCCGGGTGTCAAATATGCTAGGTACGCCACTGACCTATTTCAAAATTATGTGTAAAGACCAAATCAGATGTAAATAGTTCAGATACTCTGGGATCCTCCTTGTTGAATGGATTCCAAAAGTCCAGGTCTATTGATTTGGGGTAGACCTAAACCTAACTTAGAGTTTTCTGCTGTGATCAGTTGGGTTGTACTGCCCAAAAGACAACTTCATTCCCAGAGCTAGGGCTTAAGATTCCTCTGGAGTAATGTCATTTTCTTGAGCCAACCCCCACTGGGAGTTTAAGAGCTGGTCTGTCTTCACATTACAGCACTGATCATTTTTAAACTGCAAACTCCAACTTTTCACCCTACCATTTATTTGCAGTCATGGGGAATATATGCATCACACCTTACCTCCAGTGCATAATATTCAGCCATGGCTACACTGGTGTCTTGAGTAACCTGGTGGGTGGGGCTAGTGAACCATAGAGCGGAGCCACTCTAACCAGTACATTTGTGGTGGAAAGTGTGAGCCCACCAAAACCCTACTCTACTGCCATAGAGGTGTTACCTGCAGCTATGTGGGCTATTAGGGTGGTAGACAGGTGGGTATATGAGTAGGTTTTAGAGGAGTTTTGGAGGTCTTACCATAAATTATAAGGGGGTTATGGTTAGATGTACTTCCAGCACTCTTTATGTGGAAGTTCACAGCAGTGCTCTGTAAGGTGTCCCACTACTCTGTTGGCCTGTCCGTGTTCTCAGAAAAGATAGGCAAGAAAACTTGACTCGTGAAGGACAGAACCTCTGGCAACCTGAAGAACCAATACAGATGTATGGATCTCAGGGAAAGCATTGAGCAATGGAGTCGGGAAGTGTTTGTGACATTTTACTGGTCTGCTGAGTTCCACTTGATATAAATTAATGGCCAGGAATATGTATTTTTAAAATCTCATCATTTACTTCCTATGTTGTCTGAAAAGGACATAAACATACATGTTCATAATAAGTTTCCTACAGCTTACCTTTTTCCTCATTTTGTGTTGCATAGACCATCAAGAGAAAGTAGAACCCAGCCCATGGAGGGGCCTAAGGCTACTGGGCCTATTCCGGTTGGCCCAGGTGCCTCAGGCCCCACTTGTGGGCGGGGTTTGAGCCGCCTGGGCCAATCAGGACCTAAGGTCAGCCATTCAAGGGATGTGCTTGGCACCCGTCCATATGGCCAACGAATTTTGCAGGTACAGGAAGGATTGGGGTGGGGGGGTCGAGGAGTTGGTGGGGGGGGGGTCTCGTGGGTCAGCAGATGGGGGGCTGATTGGGGGTTCAGTGGGGCAATCATGGGAGGGGGTGCGTCAAGGGCAGGAGGGCCTGGGATCCCTCCTGCCCATATCTTAGTGGGGGTTGGGGGTAGGGGGGGTCGCCTGGCCAGGAGGGCTTGGGCTCTCTCCTGGCCGATGTTGTCGGCGGGGCCCGTGGGTCTCCGGGGCAGGAGGCCTTGGGCTTCTTCCTGCCCCAAATGTTGTGGGGGGTGGGGGGGGGGGGTGGATTCTGTAACCGGTGTTGTTTTTGACAGACACCGGTTACAGAATCCAGCTTTTAGGCAAAGAATTGGCTACTCCTTCGCCTAAAAGCCCTTATTTAGGACGTTTGGGGCTTAGGCTTTTTTTAGGTTGATTATAGGGTGTAAGTTTAGACGTAGTGGTGGTCTGGGCGTTTAAACAGCTGAACGTAAAGGCAGGCCATTATCAAAAAAAACCTCCTTTTGGAAATTTTTTTTTGATAATGGACATTTTCCCTGCTTCTACTTTCAATGTTTAAGGCCTTAGGCCAAAAGGGGACTTAGACGGGTTTTTTTTATTATGCCCCTCCTCGGCTCTTTACACCTGCATTGTGAGGTTATAGAGCTTTATGGTTATAGAAACATGATGGCAGATAAAGGACAAATGGCCCATCCAGTCTGCCCATCCGCAATAACCATTATCTCTTTCTCTCTCTGAGAGATCCCAGGCCCTTTTGAATTCAGACTGAGATGTGCTCAGAACCATTGTCAGGTAGAAAGACCACAAGCAGGATGAAGCCCCTAAATGCAGAATATGAGGAAGAAGATGATCACTTGTTACACTTAAAAGTTTATTGTGGATTCTCTGAGGAAGCCGGTCTGGCGAAACGCATCAGAACCTGATACTGCTTGATTTGGAAGATTATTTCAGCAACCTCAGCTAAGTACCAGTAAAGGGATTTGAGAAAGTTTACAGTTTTCAAAGAAACAAACAGTAATGATTTATTGAATCCACACACCATTCACGTACCCGCTGACAAAAAACGTCAAACGAAAGAAACTGTATGACAACCTCCTAGCTACTAGAGCTAAAAAACTGGACCAACAACTCTCCAACCTACTAATCACGACCACAGACTTCAAAACCTTCAAAAAAGAAACAAAAACCCTACTATTCAAAAAATACATTAAACTAAACTAACACAACCAGACTTGACCCAAGCACCACCTGCAACACTCCCTGATCCTTACCATCTTAATAAATTTCCAGACTACTCCTTATGTATCTCCAATCGACCCAATACCTGTAAACTGTAATAATGTAATCCGCCTTGAACCGCAAGATAATGGCGGAATAGAAATCACTAATGTAATGTAATCTCTACAGACTGTTTGCTCTGCAATGATAGACTAAGGAAGCTGCATTTAAGGGCTTGATCCTGTTTGTGGTCTTTCTACCTGACAACGGTTCTGAGCTCATCTCAGTCAACAAGAGATTAACAAATGTACAGGGGTGCCTTTTGTTGTTTGAATACTTTGTGTAATTAATACCAGTAATAACTGGAAGAAATAATGTACTGTACTATCAAAAACTGTTTGCTTGGGAATCATTATATTGACCCATGTGTGACCTCATCTGGAGTATTGCATTCAATTCTGGTCTCCTTATCTCAAGAAAGATATAGTGGCGTTAGAAAAGGTTTAAAGAAGAGCGACCAAGATGATAAAGGGGATGGAACTCCTCTCGTATGAGGAAAGACTAAAAGGTTAGGGCTCTTCAGCTTGGAAAAGAGACGGCTGAGGGGAATAGGATTGAAGTCTACAAAATCCTGAGTGGAGTAGAACGGGTACAAGTGGATCGAAAGACTAGGGGACACTCGATGAAGTTACAGGAAAATATTATTAAAACCCATTGGAGGAAATTCATTTTCACTAAGAGAATAGTTAAGCTCTGGAACACGTTGCTAGAGGATGTGGTAAGTGTGGATAGCATAGCTGGTTTTTAAGAAAAGTTTGGACAAGTTCCTGGAGGAAAAGTCCATAGTCTGTTATTGAGAAAGACATGGGGGGAAGCCACTGCTTGCCCTGGATCAGTAGCATGTAATATTTTGCTTTCCTTTGGTTATGGCAAGGTACTAGTGACCTGGATTGGCCACCGTGAGAACGGGCTACTGGGTTTGATGGACCATTGGTCTGACCTAGTAAGGCTATTCTTATGTTCTCAAACCTGGTCTGATAACTGCAGAGCCAATCAAGCTTTCTTGAAATTCATAATGATCATGCATGAGATAATTTAAAAAATTTTAATGTATATCTTTATAGCATTTGCTGATATTGCTTCTCTAATGTACTGTATACAAATTAATCTAATGTATATTTAAAGTGGAAAGATATGATTATCTGGTAATCTAAACCAGTGTTTTTCAACCGCTGTTCCGCGGCACACTAGTGTGCCGCGAGATGTTGCCTGGTGTGCCGCAGGGCCGCCGGGCCCGGAGCTTACAGGGGGCCCGAGGCAGGGGCGCCAGTAGCTCGCCAAGGCAAAGTGAGTCGATCACCCAGGACTCACTTTGTCTTGGCGATCTAATCCACAGTTCTTCAACCGCCGGTCCGCAGGAAATTTTTGCCGGTCCGCGCAGGACCGGCAAGATTGACTCATTTGAACTTCCTGCCGGTCCGCGCAGGACCGGCAAGATCAGCATCGGAAGCGTGCGCTGGGCCGGAGAGATCTTGGGGAGCCTCCGACAGTGGCTTTCTCCCCTCTCTGCAGCTCTCCTTTACTTCCCAGCGCAGCGATTCACGAAGGCAGCCTCGGGGCTTTTGCTGAGTCGCGGCTGCCTCTGATGATGCAACTTCCTCTTTCCTCAGAGGCGGCGCGACCCAACAAAGGACCCGAGGCTGCCTTCGTGAATCGCTGCGCTGGGAAGTAAGAAGAGCTGCTGGGAGGGGAGAAAACCACTATCAGTCTGGGAAGCTGCTGGGCAGGGGAAAAAAGGGATAGCTGCTACTGGAGAGGGAGAAGGAGAGATGCATCTGGGAGGGGAGGAGGGAAAGGAATCTGGGAAGCTGCTGGGCAAGGAAAAAAAGGGACAGCTGCTACTGGATAGGGAGAAGAAGGAGAGATGCTTCTGGGAGGGGAGGAGGGAAAGGAATCTGGGAAGCTGCTGAGCCAGGAAAAAAAAGGGACAGCTGCTACTGGAGAGGGAGAAGAAGGAGAGATGCTTCTGGGAGGGGAGGAGGGAAAGGAATCTGGGAAGCTGCTGGGCTAGGAAAAAAAGGGACAGCTGCTACTGGATAAGGAGAAGAAGGAGAGATGCTTCTGGGAGAGGAGGAGGGAAAGGAATCTGGGAAGCTGCTGGGCCAGGAAAAAAAAGGACAGCTGCTACTGGAGAGGGAGAAGAAGGAGAGATGCTTCTGGGAGAGGAGGAGGGAAAGGAATCTGGGAAGCTGCTGGGCAAGGAAAAAAAGGGACAGCTGCTACTGGATAGGGAGAAGAAGGAGAGATGCTTCTGGGAGGGGAGGAGGGAAAGGAATCTGGGAAGCTGCTGGGCTAGGAAAAAAAGGGACAGCTGCTACTGGATAAGGAGAAGAAGGAGAGATGCTTCTGGGAGGGGAGGAGGGAAAGGAATCTGGGAAGCTGCTGGGCTAGGAAAAAAAGGGACAGCTGCTACTGGAGAGGGAGAAGGAGACGGAGAGATGCTTCTGGGAGGGGAGGAGGGAAAGGAATCTGGGAAGCTGCTGGGCAAGATAAAAAAAGGGACAGCTGCTACTGGAGAGGGAGAAGAAGGAGAGATGCTTCTGGGAGGGGAGGAGGGAAAGGAATCTGGGAAGCTGCTGGGCAAGGAAAAAAAAGGGACAGCTGCTACTGGAGAGGGAGACGGAGAGATGCTGCTGGGAGGGGAGGAAGGGAAGAGAGTTACTGCTGGACAGGAGGCTGGGAGAAAGAAAGGCAGGGAAACAGAAGGAAAGAAGAGAAACAGAAAAAAAGAAAGAAAGGTCAGGGAGAGAGGAAGAAAAAGTTGGGGGAGGGAATGAGGTGTGGAGGAGAGAAAGCATACAGGCTGATAGAAGGGAAGAAAGATTGGATGCACAGTCAGAAGAAGAAAGTGCAACCAGAAATCACCAGACAAGGTAGGAAAAATGATTTTATTTTAAATTTAGCAAAGTGGAGGCAGTATTACCACAGTTTTCAAAGGAATTTGCCCAAATAACTTAATAGTTAACTGGGTAAATTCCCAGAGATGAAAACTTCCCTTCACTTACTATGCACAGTTCTGAATTTATATCTGCTGTCTATATTTTACAATATGGTCACCTTTTACTAAACCGCAATAGTGGTTTTTAGCGCAGGGAGCCTATGAGCGTCAAGAGCAGTGCTGGGCATTCAGCGCAGCTCCCTGCGCTAAAAACTGCTATTGTGGTTTAATAAAAAGGATGGAGGGTATATTTGTCTATTTTTGTATGCTATAAAAACCAAATACAGAGAGAGACTGAGAGCTGTTGACGAAGAGCTACGTGTGTGTCTTTCTTCCATTCCAGCCAGAATATCAGCTTTGTGTTCAGCCAAACAGGCCCAGGTTTCGCACTGAATAAAGTATTTTATAATTTTTATAATTTTTATTTCATAATAAAGTAATTATAAAATACTTTCTTTGTGTTTATTTGATTCCTATTCAAGAGAATTACTTTATATATAGTCAATATAGGCAGAGAGTTAAATTTTTTAACATTTTCTAATGGTGGTGTGCCTCGTGATTTTTTTCATGAAACAAGTGTGCCTTTGCCCAAAAAAGGTTGAAAAACACTGATCTAAACACAGCAAACATCAACAAATCTAGCAAAAGGTCTTGTAGACGAGCTGTTCCAAAGTTATGGCAGGTCTGAAATTAAAGGAAATGCAATAATACTAACTGGAAATCAGTGTCATGTGCATCTCTGGGAACCATGATGTGACACAGAATGCAAAACAGCCGTCAGGGCTGACAGATTAGAACGTCAGTTACTGAATGTTGTGAAAGAGGAACTGAGGGTAGTAGGAGTAGGGAAACCACAGGACCAGTAATTAAAGCATCTGAAACGCGCAAAGAGGAAATCTGAAAAGTGTGGGTTCCTCATATTACAGGAATGTGTCAGACCTGCTCACCCTACCACAGGAACCCTCCAGAAAACAAGAAAGCCGTCTACAAATCCCCAGGGACATCATCAGGGACTTCTGCGGTCGGCTGGGCCGGAGAATGGTGAGAATATAGAGACTCTTTAATGTGTATCTTCTTTCGCTGGGTCACTGGATGAGTAAATTGGGTTTGAGGTTGTTCAGCTATGCTGATGACATTACAATTTGTTTCAAGTTTCAAGTTTATTAGTTTGCTTGTTGAATCGCTTAATCAGATTTCTAAGCGATGTACAATAAAATATACATGTAAGGAAACGAAAACATTACATACAGTTAATTAATTATAACGTAAACAAAAGGTAAGAGGGGGTGAAATACATTTTTTATAGTAAAGAAAGATCATACAGGGAAAACACATAAGGAAATTAAAAAGACAAAAGATAGAAAAATAATTCGCTAGAATAACACTTTATAATAAAATTTAATTAATTTGCAAATGCGTCTTTGAACAAAAAGGTTTTTAATTCGCTTTTAAATTTCCCAAACACCTTCTCCTCCCGTAAAAACATAGGAAGCGCATTCCAGATCTGGGGAGCTGTACATGAGAAGATAAATTGTCTTCTTGTGCTAATTACTTTTAACGAAGGAATTGATAAAAGGTTCCGTTCACTAGATCTTAAAGTTCTTTTAACTGAATATGGGATAAGTACCGTAGTCTGAATAAAAATGCTGGAGTCTTATTTTCTAATGTTTTAAAGATAATAGTACATAATTTATGTGTAATTCTATGTATGACTGGAAGCCAATGAGCCTTTTTAAGGAGTGGTGTCACATGATCAAATTTTTTAGATTTTGTTATTAATTTAATAGAAGCATTTTGAATAATTTGTAAACGTTTAATTTCTTGTAACGCAATTCCTGTAAATAATGAGTTGCAATAATCGATTTTAGACATCACCAGAGAGTGAATAAGAATATTAAGTGCTCTGGGACAGAGGAATTTAGAAATGGATCGAATTTTCCGCAATCTATAGAAGGTGGTTTTAACAATACTACTAATGTGATCATGATAATTAAGTTTATTATCAAAAATTACTCCTAGAATTTTAGTATTTTTAACCAATTGAAGAGGAATATTTTGAATCAAAATAGGAGCAACTAAAGAAAAGTTTTCCTTACAAGGAAACAGCATGATATTTGTTTTTTTGATATTGAGGGCCAACCTGTTTTTGTCCAGCCAATGATGAATTTGCTCAAGTTTCCCATTAATTGTCAAAATTTCATTTATGTTGTTATTATTTAGGGGGTACAATAACTGTATATCATCAGCATAGGCAAAAACATGAAATCCTATAGATTGACATAATGTCAAAAGAGGTGCCAAAAATATATTAAAAAGTAAAGGTGAAAGAATTGATCCTTGAGGAACCCCATATGATATTGGTGAAGTTGAAGAAGAAGAATCATTAAAAATTACTGTAGATGTGCGATTACTGAAGTAAGATGTAAACCATGCTAGAACATCATCTGTAACCCCAATAGATTGAAGTCTAGCAAGGAGTAATTGGTGATCAATCGTATCAAACGCTGCTGAGAGATCAAGAGATGTTAAAAGCACCGATTGATGATGATCCAAGAAATATTGAATTGAAGTTGTCATACCAATTAGTGAATGTTCTGTACTATGGTGTTGTCTAAAACCAGTTTGATTGGGATGTAACACATTTGTTTGCTCAACAAACTCTGAAATTTGTTTAAAGACAATTTTTTCTGTTAACTTTGCTAAAAATGGAATGTTGGATATTGGTCTAAAATTAGACAAATCATCATGATTAGCATTTTTATCCTTAAGAATAGGTCGAATAAAGGATTTTTTCCAATCTAGTGGAACTGTTTGTTGTTTTAAACTTTCTGTTACTAATACATGAATCCAAGGTCCAAAGATGTCAAAGTATTTTTTAAGAATAAATGTCATTTATTTATTTATTTTTTTAAGTATAGAGCGGTTCACTTCAAGGAAAACCTGAAGCGTCATTATAGTGTGAGACCTGAAATACATCAGCACAAAACTGGATATTCAGAAGCAATTATCTGTACAATGGCAACCACTTTGGTGATAATTCCATAAAAGTCGCCAAATGTTAGGCACCAAGATGCAGCTCACTAAGGGCCCCTTTACAAAGCCGCAGTAGCGACTCCTACATGGCAAATTCAACGCATCACATTTGCTGTGCTGGTACTTGCTACTGCGGCTTTGTAAAAGGGACCCAAGTGCAAATTCTATGACAATTGTACTAGCAGAAGTTGGCATTTACATGGTGACATTTGGGTGCGATGGCTTACGCTATATCAGTTGTCAATTGTTCATACAAATAATTGACATTATTCTATAAGATTAACACGTATGGTAACATCCTCAGTCTCTTAATATTTTAATTCATTCCCTCATAATTTCCAAACTCGATTACTGCAATTCCTTACTTAAAGGAATCTGCCCAAAAAAACATCTGACGCTTACAATTAATACAAAACACTGCAATAAAAATTATAACAAAAAAGAAAAAATTTGATCACATCACTCCTCTGTTAAGAAATGCACATTGGTTGCCAATTCACCCCTGAATAACCTATAAAATTGCCTTAATCTCCTTTAAAACTATGAACACCAAAGAACCTGCTTTTATTCCTAAGTATCTTTTTCCTGACGAACCTTTGAGAACTTTAAGATCCGCATCAGAGCACCTTCTTCATGTCCCATCCCTAAAAATCATTAGTACCCGTAGGGCCTCTTCATTTGCAACTTTAGCCCCTACAATATGGAATTTGGTACCATCATATTTAAGAGTGGAGCAAAATCTAGATAAATTTAAGGGCAACCTTTAAAAGCTTTTTTTATTTATATTTTATTAATATTTGTTACATCAATAACAAAAATCAGGAAAAGCAAAAAAGAAACAATTCTTTACCAAATGTGAGTACGGACATACAACAAACAAATATATCTTCTCAGGGAATGAAAACTTTGACTCCTATCCGTAAGGTGATAGAGTCAAGTCAAGACTCTATACCTAAGGACATTGTAATTTCTCTTAATGATGTCTGGTTGGTTATAAATAGGATAGAGTCCTCATGACAGAACACAGTTACCAATCTCTGTCAATTTTCATCTGATATAACAGTTAAAGTAAATTAACAACAAAATCAGTTATCTTCACTTACTGTTAGATTAGATAAAGTAGATAATTCTGTGGAGGTTTTGCAAAAAACTGCTATATCTAATATTAAAGATAATTTATCTTTACATAATCAAATGGAAAAGATGGAGAATTTGGCAAGAGCAAAAAAACCTTAAAATAGGAAACTTTCCTATATCACACTATTTGGCACCTTTGGAACTCCTGAAGATGTATATGAGAGATGTTTTAACTCTAAAGCTGATAAATTTGTTTTTGTAGATCTGTCAAAATTGGAGAATTTCTTGATAAGGTTTCACTGAAAGTTTCAGATACTAATGTACTTATTGAAGAAGTTAAGGACATAATGGATTTGGTCATTTTGCATGTTAAGGATGATTGAATATTATTTCCTATGTCATTTTTACTTTCTGTACTGAGTGGCCCTTGTTAATGTGGACTTGGCATAAGTCAATTTGAATTTTAAGTTGTTTTTTAAAAGCTTCTTATTTAAAGACGCTTATGATTGCGAATCGATCTCTGGCTCCTTTCTCGCCACATTCTGTTTTTACTCATATTCAAAAAAGAAGAAATGGGCTCATTATAAGAATTTTCCCAGAAGGGAAAAAATAATAAAGTAGATTTAAACAGGCCTGTAATACATAAGCCCCTTATAGATAATGGACATCAGTATGAGCCTTTCGGAGGGCACGCAAAGTTTTTTAAGGCTCAGGCAGTAACTCACTTGATGACTAGACAAGCGTCTAGATAAGGACTGCCTCATACATCATATTGTCCTTTATAATGTGTGAAAAAACAAGCAAATAAATACCTTTCAACCATTCACTGCTGGAATAAAGCAAATAATCTCCCAAGGCTTAATGAAAGAAAGTGTCAATGGCTGTAAAGTGCCTGTGCAGGATTTAAAAGCTAAATATCAAAAAGGTTAATGAGATAGCACCCTAGTGAAAATATAAAAAATATATATAAACAAAAGGTTCAATAAAGAAATCAATTCCTCCCTCGAGCAAGTTCATAAATAGAAAGTTCATTTAAAACGTTCATGGACTAGGTGATAATAGCAAAGCATTAGATGGATGTCAATTCATTCATTTGAAAAAACATGATGAAGTTCATAAGAGGCATGCATTCATACTTAGTATAAAAGATTTTGAATGACATGCCTCAGATTGGACACTAGCCCGGAACTTGAAAGAATAAATACTTGGCTAAACAGTAGCCTGTAGAAATCTCCAGGGAGATTATTTGCTTTATTCCAGCAGTGAATGGTTGAAAGGTATTTATTTACTTGTTTTTTCACACATTATAAAGGACAATATGATGTATGAGGCAGTCCTTATCTAGACGCTTGTCTAGTCATCAAGTGAGTTACTGCCTGAGCCTTAAAAAACTTTGCGTGCCCTCCGAAAGGCTCATACTGATGTCCATTATCTATAAGGGGCTTATGTATTACAGGCCTGTTTAAATCTACTTTATTATTTTTTCCTTTCAACCTTTTCCTTCTGGGAGAATTCTTATTGTGAGCCAATTTTTTCTTTTTTCTTATTTAGATTGGACTTTATTGGCTATTTAGTCCTTAGGGTTCCTACAGTTTAGCTGTTTTTGGTTTACTCATATTCAACATCAACATGGTTTCTCCTATTTCCCTTTTGTTTTTAACCTTAATTGTACTCTCTCCTTCCTATTGTTTTCATGTAAGTGAAGTTGTATTTTAAGTCCGTTGATTGTTCCCCATTTTAATTTATATTGTCGAATGCTTAGTATTTATGATTAGCGTTTTAGAAAATTTTAATAAACTTGAAACTTGGTAGGGTTGTCCAGAAAATCCTACAGTTGGACAAACTGTGCGAATTGAAGTTTTTCCCATGAATTTCATTGTGTTGATCAGAAAATAATTAAAAAAAATTTTTTTTTAACCCATCCTGGGGTAGCTCAAAGTCATAATTTTTCTTACAATTTGCTATTATTTTTGCTTAATGGAGCAAATTTCTTGGTATTCTAGCTATAACTTATGTTTTCACACTCAGAAATGATACATTGATAAAAAGACTTTATGCAAAAAATCTAGCAGTATTTTATGAAATGAACCTTCAAGATCTTTTTGATGAGAGGATTGGTGACTTAGGATCCTGTTTCTTTTTGGCAACTATTTAAACAAGATTTAAACAAAAATAATTTTGGTTTTAGTTTTTTAGATTTATAGATTACTTGGATTTAATTTTTTGCTTTGCTTTGTCTTTTCTTTGCGTTTCTTGTTTTTATATATTTTGTACACCGTGCTGTTGATAAATCAAAGTGTGATTAAAACTTTTAATAAACATAAATGCCTGCACTTTATTGTGGAAAATAACAGAAATTTTTAAGGCAGGAACAACCCATTCATGTCTGCCTCAGGCTCGGCTATAATCCAAAATGGTGACACCTCACCCCTTATCATTTGTGGTGCATTCCAAGACACCACTAGGGGTCAGTCTAGTAATAATGTAATATGTGTAACAACATACAAAAAGTCAGTCAACAATAAGGCACATATTGTCCTATGTGGAACATAAGAACATAAGAATTGCTGCTGCTGGGTCAGACCAGTGGTCTATCATGCCCAGCAGTCTGCTCCCGCGGCATCCCTTAGGTCAAAGACCAGTGCCCTAACTGAGTCTAGCCTTACCTGCGAATGTTCAGCAGGAACTTTTCCAACTTTGTCTTGAATCCCTGGAGGGGTTTTTCCCCTACGACAGACTCTGGAAGAGCGTTCCAGTTTTCTACCACTCTCTGGGTGAAGAAGAACTTCCTTATGTTTGTACGAAGTCTATCCCCTTTTAACTTTAGAGAGTGCCCTCTCTACCTTGGAGAGGGTGAACAGTCTCTCTTTCTCTACTAAGTCAATTCCCTTCAATATCTTAAATATTTCAATCATGTCCCCTCTCAGTCTCCTCTTTTCAAGGGAGAAAAGGCCCAGTTTCTCTAGCCTCTCATTGTACGGCAACTACCCCAGTCCCTTAACCATTTTAGTCACTCTTCTCTGGACCCTTTCGAGACTGACCTTTCACAGTTCATGGGAACACACTGCTAGAGGTCAAGCACGGTCATTTTGGATGATGGTCATACCAGAAGCAGATATGATTGGGCATCATTCCTGCCTTGCAACTTTTAAAGGGAGTGAAGGTTGGAGGAAGAAAAGGTGTATAGTAGACAGACAGATATTTATTTCTTGTGTGGTGGGTTACTGGGATCAGGTTGGGAGAGGTAAGGGTGGTGTACTAGACTACCAGAGTTTTGTGTCGGAGCAGGGGAGTGACTAAAGGTTCAGATGAAATGACAGTACGTGTGGTCTTCTATCTTCATAATACCAGTTTTTTTCCAGCAGGATTCATTTGTAATTTTGCCCTTCACATTTCTTTTACTTTTGTAGATCTTCTCAAGGCATAATGTGTAGATTAATGTTAATTCTATTCTGTCTCTCTCTTCTACTTTTAGACCAACAATGCAAAACCTTCCTCTGGACATACTTTGAGGTTTCCTTCTTGGCTCTGTGTCTTCTGCTAATGATTGTGTCCGTAATATTAAGAGTGATTCTATGTAAGTAAAACCTGCCTTTTTCTTGTGTCATAATCTCATCTAACTCTAAATTCCCAAAACCATTAGTTTAAGAAATAATTTGTATGGTTTATACTATATTTCCTGCAAATGTGGACATGTATTGCTCTTCTTGGGGTGATATGCCTCAGAATATGAAACCTTGTACCCACTACGGGTTCTCGTGAAAAGTCTTTCACTTGCTCCTATTCACATCATGGGCTTCCATCCCCCAATCGATGTTCTTTTTTAAAATTACTATCTAAATTTTTGAATTATTTTATTAAGTTCTTTAAAATAACAAATGTTACTATTTCTTATAAAGATTACGGATCTCACTACTTCTTGCAGTTATTTCAATTAGTTCATATCTTACACCAACCAAACTATTTCTTGAGGGAATCAACAGTTTGTTGCAAAGCTTATTTTCAAAACTTATACAGCCTCTTTTACACTAACGGCCCCGAAGCCCATAGAGATTTAAAGGGCTTCGGGGCTGTTGCCACGCGGCAGCCACTAGTGTAGCTTTGTAAAACAGGCCGATAATCAAAATCCTTATCTTTAAAGGTATCATCTGTTCTAAGTTTTCATGTTAGATATTAGGTATCCCGACTGGAGCTGTTGCTGGCACTCTATGCTTGTGTGCTTTATTTTTCCACTCGGACGCTGCCAGCGTTTCGGGGTCTCTCTCCACACTCGCTGCGTCAGGAATTTCTGCAATGGATCTTACAGGAGCAGTGCAACTTCTTACTGCTGATTCCAGCCACATCTAACTCATAAGGCTCTCTTTACGTATAATACATCACTCTTCTGTGTTATAATCGTAGGCGTAGGTTACCTCCTATGCAGGGGGGAGTAATACGGAGCTCATAGTGGCAGGGTGGGCAGTAGGGCTGGACCAAGCCAGAACAGTGTCCTGTGTAACATGCCCCCTGATGCCCCCACCATGCCCACTGTGCCATGGCCAACAAGAGGAGACATTGGAAGGGCAGTAGTATGCTGCAGCTACAACATTGCACTGTCCTAAGTTTGACCCTGTAGGAGGGTAACACAATAACTGCAACATCCTCTACCTCCCCTGCCCTGCCACGATGACCAAGCAACTACAAACAATCCAAAATACTGCTCTGAGACTCATCTACTCACTGAGGAAACATGATGGCTGAGGCGATGGTGTGACGAGGAAGGTTTCCTCTTTGTACGGAACTGGTCAACCTTCCTGGGGAAAAACAAGCTCTACAGGAGAGACGGACTACACTTGAGCACGGCTGGGACAAGGATGCTGGCACGTAACATCCAGACCTGCATAGACATGACTTTAAACTGATAACAAGGGGAAAGCCGAGAGTCGATCTGACCTCGACACATCGGACCACAGTATCGAGCAAGGATACTGAAACAGGAAAGGAAGATAGTGGACTAGAGGCAAAATGGACACTTTATGGACATAAACCCAAGGATACAGTACAGGGACCCGAGAGGCAAGTAGAGCTAAAGAGCAAGACATGGAGGACACAGCCGGAACCAGAGGACTATCAAAGATCAAAGAAGCGGGCGGAGGACGGGATAGACACACCACAGGAGGTAGCCCGTGAGGAGACCAGCAGGAGCATCAAATCAAGAGTAGACCCAAAAGAAAAGGTAACTAACTGGGACTTAAATTGCCTATATACAAACGCTAGGAGCCTAGGGACTAAAATGGGGGAGCTAGAAGTTATAGCCAGAAATAAGGACCTAGACATAATAGGAATCACAGAGACATGGTGGTCAGAGGACAACAAATGGGATGTGGCCCTGCCAGGGTATAAACTCTACAGGAGGGACAGGGCACACAAGAAGGGGGGAGGAATAGCGCTGTATATAAAGGACTACATTCCTTCATCCAGATCAGAAACAACAATAAGGGCAGACAGGCTGGAGTCACTATGGGTTAAGCTAACAGGAGGGGAAGGAGCTGACATCAAATTGGGACTTTACTATCGCCCACCAGGACAGCCAGAAGCAAACGACCTGGACCTGGAGACCGAACTGAGGCAGATGTGCAAAAGTGGAAGGGTGGTGGTTATGGGGGATTTCAACTATCCGGGAATAGATTGGGACACTGGGCACTCAAATTGCACGAGAGAAACTAAATTCATAGAGGTGATAAGAGACTGTTTCATGGAGCAGCTGGTCACAGAACCAACACGAGGGGATGCCACTCTAGACCTAATCCTCAACGGGCTAGAAGGACCCGCAAAGGAAGTGGTGGTACTAGCACCGTTAGGGAACAGCGATCACAACATGATCCAGTACAAATTAAACATGGGAACATCAAAGGTGAAAAGAACCACAACGACAGCACTCAACTTCAGAAAAGGAAACTACAATGACATGAGGAAAATGGTAGGAAAAAAGCTCAGCTACAGCTCAGGGAAGATGAAAACCGTAAAGGAAACCTGGACACTGCTTAAAGGCACAGTGCTCGAGGCGCAGGACCTGTGCGTCCCAAGGTTCAGGAAAGGGTGCAAAAAAAATCGAACTAGAAACCCAGCATGGATAACAACTGCAGTTAATAAGGCGATAAGCAACAAGAAATCATCCTTTAAGAAATGGAAAAAAGAACCAACAAAGGAGAACCAGGAAGAGCACAAAAGGCACCAGAAAGAATGTCATCGAGAGGTCAGGAAAGCAAAGAGAGAATATGAGGAAAGACTGGCAGGAGAAGCAAGAAACTTCAAACCCTTCTTCAAGTATGTTAAAGGGAAACAACCAGCCAGAGAGGAAGTGGGACCACTGGACGACGGAGACAGGAAAGGAGCGATAAAGGAGGAGAAAGAGATAGCTGACAGGTTAAACAAATTCTTCTCGTCAGTCTTCACCAGAGAGGACACATCCAATATCCCAGAACCCGAGATGATTATAAACGGGGAACACGACGAAAAACTGGTACAACTAGAGGTAAGCAAAGAGGATGTCCTCAGACAGATAGATAGACTGAAGAGCGACAAATCACCAGGCCCGGACGGCATCCACCCAAGGGTACTAAAAGAACTGAAAAACGAAATAGCAGAGACACTCCGCCAAATATGTAACCTCTCCCTAAAAACTGGAGAGATCCCAGAAGACTGGAAAATAGCAAATGTCACGCCCATCTTTAAGAAGGGATCAAGGGGTGACCCGGGAAACTACAGGCCTGTGAGCTTGACCTCGGTTCCGGGAAAGATGATGGAAGCAATGATAAAGGACACAATCTGCGAACACATAGAAAAAAATGGACAACTGAAGGCGAGCCAGCATGGCTTCTGCAAGGGAAGGTCGTGCCTCACAAACTTGCTTTACTTCTTCGAGGGAATAAACAACCAGATAGATAAGGGGGAATCCATAGACATCATTTACCTTGACTTCCAAAAAGCCTTCGACAAGGTACCTCACGAACGGCTATTAAAAAAGCTGTGGAACCACGGGGTGCAAGGAGATATCTACCGATGGATCAAACACTGGTTGGCAGGCAGGAAACAGAGGGTTGGAATAAAGGGCCAATATTCAGACTGGCAATGGGTCACGAGCGGAGTTCCACAGGGGTCGGTGCTGGGACCTCTATTGTTTAATATATTTATTGACGATCTGGAGACCGGGACAAAATGTGAGGTTATCAAATTTGCTGATGACACCAAACTCTGCAGCAGGGTTAGGAACACAGAAGACTGTGAAAACCTGCAAAGGGACCTAACGAGACTGGTAGACTGGGCAAATAAGTGGCAAATGAGTTTTAACGTAGAGAAATGCAAAGTCATGCATGTAGGGAAAAAGAACCCGATGTTCAGCTACAAAATGGGGGGAACACGGCTAGGGGTGAGTAACCTTGAAAGGGATCTGGGAGTTATGGTTGACACATCACTGAAACCATCGGCACAGTGTGCGACAGCCTCAAAGAAAGCAAATAGAATGCTGGGCATCATCAAAAAAGGTATCACAACCAGGACAAAGGAAGTCATCATGCCGCTGTATCGCGCAATAGTGCGCCCGCACCTGGAGTACTGTGTTCAATACTGGTCGCCGTACCTCAAAAAGGATATGGCGGTACTTGAGGGAGTGCAGAGGAGGGCGACTAAACTGATAAAAGGTATGGAAAATTTCTCATACGCTGACAGGTTAAAAAAGCTGGGGCTGTTCTCCCTGGAGAAGAGGAGACTTAGAGGGGACATGATAGAAACTTTCAAAATCCTAAAGGGCATAGAGAAAGTGAATAAGAACAGATTCTTCAAACTGTGGGGAGCCACAAGCACTAGGGGTCACTCGGAGAAATTGAAAGGGGACAGGTTTAGAACAAATGCTAGGAAGTTCTTTTTTACCCAGAGGGTGGTGGACACATGGAACAAGCTTCCAGAGGAGGTGATAAGCCAGAACTCTGTACAGGGGTTCAAGAAAGGTTTGGATAGGTTCCTGGAGGATAAGGGGATAGAGGGGTACAGATAGAACTTGAGGTAGGTTATTGAATTGGTCAGTAACCACTTCACGGTCGCGGACCTGATGGGCCGCCGCGGGAGCGGACCGCTGGGCAGGATGGACCTCGGTCTGACCCAGTGGAGGCAACTTCTTATGTTCTTATGTTCTTATGATCATATCACAGAGGCCTACATCAACTCACACCGGCTACCAATCCAAGAAAGAATACTATTTAAATTCTAGTGCATGATATTCAAAACCCTAAACGGAAACAGCCCAGCCTACCTAAACAATCAAGCAACCTCAACCAGACATAGAAAAATGCACTCCCCATTCACACCTCCCCCGATCAAGGAAGTAAAACGGACAAAATACGATGGCCTCCTAGCCACTCAAGCCGCAAAACTGGATAACCAAATCTCCAACCTACTGTTAACCACCCCAGACTACAAGATTTTTAGAAAAGAAATAAAAACTATACTCTTCAAGAAATTCCTGAAACAGTCCTAACCACACCTACTCTTAACAACTCTAGAAATGACAATTGATCGACTCTTTACAACTCTCTACAAATGATCTACTCTTTACAACGCTAGAAATGACAATTGATCGACTCTTTACAACTCTCTACAAATGATCTACTCTTAACAACTCTAGAAATGACAATTGATCGACTCTTTACAACTCTCTACAAATGATCTACTCTTAACAACTCTAGAAATGACAATTGATCGACTCTTTACAACTCTCTACAAATGATCTACTCTTTACAACTCTAGAAATGACAATTGATCGACTCTTTACAACTCTCTACAAATGATCTACTCTTAACAACTCTAGAAATGACAATTGATCGACTCTTTACAACGCTAGAAATGACTATTATTCTTCCATTGTAACCTCCATTCTTTATATCTTTTGTAACCCCCATTTTTATATCTTTTGTAATCCACCTTGAACCGCAAGGTAATGGCGGAATAGAAATCTCTAATGTAATGTAATGTAATAACATATTTTCAAACCACTCTTATTTCTATATAGAAACATGACAGCAGATGAAGGCCAAACGACCCATCCACTATCTCCTCATCTCCCTATTGGCTAAGGTTCTTATCATTTGCATCTCCTCTTCCTATTGGCTAAGGCTCTTAACATTTGCATCTCCTCTTCCTATTGGCTAAGGCTCTTAACACTTGCATTGTGAGGTCATAGAGCTTTGTGGTTAGAGAAACATAAAAATCCAAAGAAAAAACTGCAGAACTGATACAGGTAGTCGTCGACTTACGACCTATGCGACATGCGACCGTTCAACTTTACGACGTGTTTCCCCAGCCCATACTAATTATAGTACTGTACAGTATTTTTTACCCCTCCCCGCGTACCTTTTCCCTGGTGTATCCTGCCTGAGCCCCTCCTATCGACGTGCAGAAGCAAGCTTTTAGAACTCCCGCCTCGCTGACTGAAACACTACCGCCAGTTCTCATGGGACTTGTGGTTCTCACGGCAGTGCTGTATTAACATAGGCTGACTTACAACCGAATCAACTTACGACCTATCAGTCGGAGCCGATTGCGGTCGTAAGTCGACGACTACCTGTATACTTAAGAATATAAGAATAGCCTTACTGAGTCAGACCAATGGTCCATCAAGCCCAGTAGCCCGTTCTCACGGTAGCCAATCCAGGTCACTAGTACCTGGCCAGAACTCAAGGAGTAGCAACATTCCCTGCGGAATCCAAAAAGAGTAGCAACATTCCATTCAGAATCCTGAAGAATAGCAAGGTTCCAGAATCCCAAAGAGTAACAAAAGATTTCGGAACCCCAAAGAGTAGCAACATTTCATGCTACCGATCCAGGTCAAGCAGTGGACTTTTCCTCCAGGAACTTGTCCAAACCCTTCTTAAAACCAGCTACGCTATCTGCTCTTACCACAACCTCTGGCAACGTGTTCCAGAACTTAACTATTCTCTGAGTGCAGGGACTTTATTTTAGTCAATAAAACATTGTATAATAGTGGTCCTCCTTTGTGGTTGAAAAAGAAGGACCCAGCACGGTCCCTATTTCGATTAACACATCTTCCTCAGGGGTCCTATTGTGAAATGTAATAATGTTACCTATTAGTATAAGAGTGTGAAAACTGTGTACTCACATGTAAGGATGCTTATGTTGGTGAATGAGGTAAACCCCAAGTTAGTGTGAATTTGTGGTGCATGGCGTAATCATAGAAACATAGAAACATAGAAAAAGACGGCAGATAAAGGCCGCGGCCCATCTAGTCTGCCCACCCTAATGACCCTCCCCTATTTAACTCTGTGCAGAGATCCCACGTGACGATCCCATTTCTTCTTAAAATCAGGCACGCTGCTTGCTTCAATCACCTGAAGTGGAAGTTTATTCCAGCGATCAACCACTCTTTCGGTGAAAAAGTATTTCCTGATGTCGCCGTGCAATTTCCCGCCCCTGATTTTCCATGGATGTCCTCTTGTCACCGTCAGACCTTTGAAAAAGAAGATATCTTCTTCTACCTCGATACGGCCCTTGAGGTATTTGAACGTCTCGATCATGTCTCCTCTCTCTCTGCGTTCCTCGAGTGAGTATAGCCGTAATTTATCCAGCTGTTCCTCGTACGGGAGATCCTTGAGTCCCGAGACCATCCGGGTGGCCATTCGCTGGACTGACTCAAGCCTCAGTACATCCTTGCGGTAATTAGCCTCCAGAATTGTACGCAGTATTCCAGATGGGGCCTCACCATGGATCTATACAACGGCATAATGACTTCAGGCTTACGGCTGACAAAACTCCTACGTATACATCCTATGATCTGCCTAGCCTTAGATGAAGCCCGCTCCACTTGATTGGCAGTCTTCATGTCTTCACTGATGATCACCCCTAAGTCCCGTTCTGCAACAGTCCTTGCTAGGATCTCGCCATTTAGGGTGTAAGTCTCGCATGGATTTTGACTGCCAAGGTGCATGATTTTGCACTTCTTGGCATTGAAACTCAGTTGCCAGGTCCTAGACCATTGCTCCAATAGGAGTAGGTCGTGTTTCATATTGTCCGTTGTGCTCTTGCTTATAGTTTGGCGTCATCGGCGAATAACGTTATTTTACCTCGAAGCCCCTCAGCCAAGTCCCTTATAAAGATATTGAAAAGGATCGAGCCTAAGACCGAGCCCTGTGGCACTCCGCTGATCACTGCCGTCGTTACGGAGGGGGTGCCATTCACCACCACCCTCTGAAGCCTACCACCAAGCCAGACTCCAACCCATTTTGTAAAAGTGTCACCTAATCCTATAGAACTCATTTTGCACAACAACCTGCGGTGTGGGACACTATCAAATGCTTTGCTAAAGTCCAAGTATACAATGTCCAAGGACTCTCCAACATTGAGCTTCCCCGTCACCCAGTCAAAGAAGCTGATCAAGTTGGATTGGCAGGATTTCCCCTTGGTAAATCATGTGATGTTAAACAGTAGTTTGTGGACACTGGTGCCATAGGATGAACCAAATGGTTGTGTGGAATATGCTATTGTAATAAATATTCTAAGATACTGGGAACAATCCTAATAAGATCTATGCATGCATATTTTGAATGGTATGGTACGTCTTGAAATGGTCCCAAATGTGAAGTAGTGACACGTAAGAAGATCATGAAGGGAATAGAGAAAGTGGAGAGGGACAGATTCTTCAAACTTTCAAAAACTACAAGAACGAGAGGGCATTCAGAAAAATTAAGAGGGGACAGATTCAGAATCAATTCTAGGAAGTTCTTCTTCACCCATAGGGTGGTGGACACCTGGAATGCGCTTCAAGAAGGTGTGATAGGTCAGAGCAGTGGCGTACCTAGGGTATGTGGCACCCGGGGCCCATCATTTTTTGACACCCCCCCCCCCCCCATGTAAAAAAATATTTTTTTGTAATGACCATGAAACGGAATAAATGGTCAGAATAGAAACAGGCAGTGAAAATTTTCTTATATTCCAAACATAACATAACATAAATTATGTCTGAATTGTTATGACATCAGAAGTACAAATGGAGTAGTTGCAGGTGATGCTTGGGACAGTTCTGATTGTGTTAGTTCGGTTTTATGTGTTTTATGAATAGAAGGGTTTTTATTTCTTTTTGAAGGTTTTGCAGTATGTGGTCGATGTCAATTGGTTGTAGAGTTGGGGGTCGAGTGTTGCAGCTCGAATGGCTAGGAGGTTGTCGAACAGTTTTTTTCTTTTGACATTTTTGGTTGGAGGGTGTGTGAATGGTGCGTGAGTTCTCCTATGTCTGGTTGAGGTGGATTGAATTATTTAGCTGAAGAAATTAGTTACCCCCTCATCCCACACACATTAATTCTCTTCCATTTTTGTTCCCATTATAAAAAACACTGATAAGTTCCCAGAAAAAAAATACATTAAAATAAGAAGTGAAAACAAAGGCCCCTACAGATGAGAACATAACATAAGAATAGCCTAACTGGGTCAGACCAATGGTCCATCATGCCCAGTAGCCCATTCTCATGGTAGCCAATCCAGGACACTAATACCTGGTCAAAACCCAAAGAGTAGCAACATTCCATGCTACCGATCCAGGGCAAGCAGACACTTCCCCCATGTCTTAATAACAGATTATGGACTTTTCCTCCAGGAATTTGTCCAAATCTTTCTTAAAACCAGCTACACTATCTGCTTTTACCATAACTTCTGGCCACTTCATTTTTAAGTTTAGATCTTTCCTTTCAAACAGAGAACTTGCTAGATGTCAAATACAGCACAAGGTAACTTCACATGGACTTAGCTGTGCAGGAAATGTGAATCTCCTCATACACCCACCATATAGTGCAAAAATGTGCAAAGGTCTGTTTTTTTCTTTCGATCACTACATAGCCTAATGCCACACAAGCAGCGCTGTTACAAACATATTCTGTAGGTCAATGCTAAGGATAACAAAGTTTCCTTCCTTGGACCAGAAGGAGATACTGCTAAACCACTGGAAGAGATCCCAAAACAACACCCAAAGACCCACTCAGTGTGTGAACCAGTTGAGTGGAGTGGACTAACTGGGGGGTGGAAATGGGCCCGGAGTTTGCTCAGCAGAATTTCCCAGACCACCTCTTCCTCTCAACACATTGACACGCTGCCACCACCACCACTAGGAACACCTCACTGGGTAGGCCAGCTATGCTATAAACTTTATAAAACACATTATTATATTTTCTTATAAAGCACATATTTTAACTGAACTCTCTGACATCCTCAGCCTTTCCATTCACAAAAATAGAAGGAAGAAAAGTTCCCATTTCCTGCTGTCTCATGTCCCCGGCCTACACAATATTTTTTTTCTGCAGACCCTTCAAAAGTCTGACCAAATCCTTGTTTCACTTGCATTATAAAGTACTGAGGATGCCATCTCTCCCCAATCCCAGGTCCTAAAGTCTAAGACAGTAGCGCAAACTAATGCTGCCAGATTCAGGAAAAATAATTTTGATTCGATTCAGCCTATTGAATTGGTTTTTCAATTCGATTTTCCTGCCCAGTTGGGTGATTTTTTTCAAAACTCCTGGTGGATTTTTCACCCCCTTTGGCTTCTCCTAATCACACTGGCGCTGTGGTGTAAATAAAATAAAGAAACAAAAAGGACTTTTCCTCTCTCTGTTAAATCCTAGCTCAAGTTTGCAGTCCAACACCAGCTCTGGCAGGATACACATTTCAAATCTGACATATTATAATCACAAAACAGAAAATAAAATTAATTTTTCTACCTTTTGTTGTCTGGTTATATTTCAAATCTTGTTGGTCCAAGGCTCTGGTTTTCTTCTGATAACTTGCTTGCCAGGGTCTCCTTCTTTCTGCATGCTAACCATCCATCTGCCAACTCTGTCCTCCCTTTCCATTTCCCTTCCCTCCCCAGGAAGTCTGCTATCTTTCCTTTTTTTCATCTCCCTCCACAGATCCACCTTTTCTTAACTACCCTTTCATCCGGCATCTCTCCCTCCTTCCCCACCACCCGAGTCCACCATCTCTCCCTTTCTTTTCCCAATTACCCTCCTATCCAGTATCTCTATCCCTCCTCCACACCATCCCTTGTGTCCAATTTCTCTCCCTTTCTGTTCCTTCCCTCCCTAAATCCCATGGTCCATCATCTCTCTCCCTCTCCTCTATTTTCAGACCCATTATTTCTTCCTCCCCCCCCCAAAGTTTGGCATATGCACGTCTCTTTGAACACCCCCTTCCCTCCGTGTACTTCTAAACCAGGGTCCCCCCTTAAAGGTCTGACTGTCGCCCCTTGAAGGCCTGCACCCCCCTTGAAGGCCTGCACCCCCCTTGAAGGCCTGCCTGCCTGTCCCCCCCTTGAAGGTCTGCACCCCCCCGAAGGCCTGCACCCCCCGAAGGCCTGTCCTCCCCCCCTTGTAGGCCTGTCCCCCCCTTGTAGGCCTGCCTTCCTGTCCCCCCCTTGAGGGCCTGTCCACCCCCCCTTGAAGGTCTGCACCCCCCCGAAGGCCTGCACCCCCCTGAAGGCCTGTCCCCCTTTGAAGGCCTGCACCCCCTGAAGGCCTGAACCCCCCCGAAGGCCTGCACCCCCGAAGGCCTGTCCCACCCCCTTGTAGGCCTGTCCCCCCCTTGTAGGCCTGTCCCACCCCCTTGTAGATCTGTCCCACCCCCTTGTAGGCCTGTCCCACCCCCTTGTAGACCTGTCCCCCCCTTGAAGGCCTGCCTGCCCCCCCTTGAAGGCCTGTCCCTCCCCTCTGACGTCAGAGGAGGGGCGGGACCGCGGCGCAGGAAGCAGCGCCCAAGCAGCTCAGGTATCGCTGAAGTCGCGATCCTGCTGCGGGCTGCTTCACAGGTGGTGCAGGAAGGTCAGTGGGGCGAGCGGTCCTTCGGGGGTGGTGGTGGGGGGAATGAACGGCAAGGCCGGGAACACCCCCTCATGGCTGGCACCCAGGGTGGACCGCCCCTCTCGCCCCCCCCCCCCCTTAGTACGCCACTGGGTCAGAGTACAGTATTGGGGTTCAAGAAGGGATTAGAGGATTTCCTGAAGGAAAAGGGGATAGAGGGGTATAGATAGAGGACTTCTACACAGGTCCTGGACCTGATGGGCCGCCGTGTGAGCGGACTGCTTGGCGCGATGGACCTCGGGTCTGACCCAGCAGAGGCACTGCTTATGTTCTTATGATTGTGAGGGACAAATCGTGTACTATGAGAACATATGAGCTGGATGGATTAGTGGAATGAAAGTACTGAACCGGAAAACCTAATCAGATCTAACTGCTGGATTTTTAATTTTAAAATAAGAACAGAGGTATGCGAAAGTGAAGCCATGTTGCAAAAAACAAATCATCAGGAGAGGTGGAATAAAGGTGAATTGCAATTAAACTTAATGGTGAAAGGCAGCGGAATGGAAAATTCCAAAAACAGCTCCTCGTGTATATACAGACCGTACTGGAATGTGCCAATAAGTTTTTCAAAAACCTCAAAATTATAGCCAAGCTGCGGATAAAACCATGAAAGGTGCATATCAGTGCAAAGCAGACGGCGAAAGTGAAAGAACGCCACAGGGAGCCTATAAATAAATTCTAGTATGATGATGTCAAATGTGGGAGGCACAGAATGATGAGTTAATAAGTGTAGGAGCGCTCAAAAACGATTTGCGGCCTCTTTTACAAAGCCGCGTTAGCGGCTGCTCTGCGCTGCACTAACGGCCCTGAAGTCCATAGAGATTTAGGGTTCCTTTTACAAAGGTGCACTAGTGTTTTTAGCGCATGGTTAGCGTGCACTAAAATGCCGTACGCACGCTAGCCGCTATCACCTCCTTTTAAGCAGGCGGTAATTTTTTGGCTAGCGCGCGCTATAGCGCGCACTAATCCAGTGCGTGCACTAAAAACGCTAGCGCACCTTTGTAAAAGGAGCCCTTAAAGGGCTTCGGGGCTGTTGCCGTACGGCTTTGTAAAAGAGGCCGTTGGATTAATAAATGTGCTCAAAAACTGTTTGAATATGATTGGCAGTGGATATAAACTTGTGTGTGCCTGAAAAATATGGGGCTCCCTTCCTCCCTCCCTTCATGCTCTTTCTCCAGCCCCTTCCCTCCCTCCCTCTCTCCCTCCATTCATCCTTCTGTTTTATTACTTGGGATCTAGCTAGGTACTTGGGACCTGGGTTGGCCACTGTTGGAAACAGGATATTGGGCTTGATGGACCTTCAGTCTGTCCAAATATGGCAAATCATGTTCTTACGTGAGCCAAATCTAGGACAATTGAACCATTGTGACATCACTGCTGAGGTTGGCTCTTAGACATTGGTGGAATGAGGCATTATGACATCAAATCTCAGCTCTGGAATGTTGCTATTCTTTGGGTTTCTGCCAGGGACTTGGGACCTGGGTTGGCCACTGTTGGAAACAGGATCCTGGGCTAGATGGACCCAGTAGGGCTATTCTTATGTTCTTATGTGAGCCAACTCTAGGACAATGAAGCCATTGTGACATCACTGCTGAGGTTGGCTCTTAGGCATTGGTGGAATGAGGCTTTATGACATCACAATCTCAGCTCTGGAATGTTGCTATTCTTTGGGTTTCTGCCAGGGACTTGGGACCTGGGTTAGCCACTGTTGGAAACAGGATACTGGGCTTGATGGACCTTTGGTCCGTCCCAGTAAGGCAGCTCTTATGTGAACCAAGCCATTGTGACATCACTGGTGAGGCTGGCTCTTGAACATTGGTGGAATGAGGCATTATGACATCACAGTCTCAGCTATGGAATGTTGCTACTCTTTGGGTTTCTGTCAGGGACTTGGGACCTCGGTTGGCCACTGTTGAATACAGGATGCTGGGCTTTGATGGACCTTTAGTCTGTCCCAGTATGGCAGCTCTTATGTTCTTAGGTAAGGAAATGGAGGGAGACTAGAATAAAATAATTCATATAATTTATACATTATGCACTTACGAGTGCTCCTACTTTATTTATTTATTTAATTCATCTTCTATCCCATCGTTCCCAAAAAGCTCAGAATAGGTTTGAAGGCTAGACATCTCTTTCATCATTGTCACTTTTCCACCTTAGTTCAGTCAATTATTTTATCTCGTCTCGACTATTGCAATGTTATTTACCTTGATGTTACAAAAACTTGTCTCTACAGATTGCAATTAATTCAAAATACTGCTGCGAAATTGATTTTTGGGAAACGTAAATTTGATCATGTGACGCCGTTGCTTCAGAGTCTTCATTGGCTCCCAGTTTGTTTTAGAGTTCAATTGAAGTGCGCCTGTGTCGTTTTTAAAATTTTACATGGTATTTTTACTCCTCTCCTTCCTCTATCCTGGAATGTTTATAGATTTTCTTTTGCAAGAGGTGATCAATCTAATCTAATCTAATCCTTAGGTTTGTATACCGCATCATCTCCACGTTCGTAGAGCTCGACGCGGTTTACTGTAGGAGAAATAGGAAGGAACTACAACAAAGGCTTAGAGGTAGAAGTGTGAAGAAAATTTAGAGGACTTGGGATGCCAAGATAGAAGAGTTTCCTTGATTCCTAAGTTGGAGGGAGACTTACATTTTTTGAGAAAAGCCAGGTTTTCAGATGTTTGCGGAAAACTTGGAGAGAGCTCAAGTTCTGAAGAGGGGAGGTAAGGTTGTTCCAGAGCTCAGTGATTTTGAAGTGGAGGGAGGTCCCTAGCTTTCCTGTGTGGGAAATGCCTTTTAGCGAGGGGAAGGATAGTTTTAATTTGTGGGAGGATCTGGTGGTATTAGGGTTTGAGGAATTCCAAGAAAGAGGGTTAAAGAGAAGGAGGATACCAAATGATCTCTTCCTTCCCAAAAATGATTGCTGCTGCAGTTCGAGATATGTTAATAATTTTCTTGTTCCACGTTATCAAGAATTGTCTCTTTTGAGACCAAGCTGTTGCCTTTATAATTAGTTTTAGATAGATTGGATTGGATTTCTATTCACACATTTTGCAAAATAAATTTGGAAAAATGAATTTTTTTGAAATGAATGAAAGTATATTTACATATTTATGTAAGAAGTTTTTTTCAAACCAGTGATGATACAGGTGGCTTAGGGCACTTGTGTAGCCCCGGCTGCCTGTGTATAAGATTTGTTTCTGTTAATAAATTTTTCCTTAATTGCTTCTGATAATTTCAGCTATACACAGCTGAAAGCAGTGTACAGCAGCTGAATGCAGAAAGTGAAGTCTAGATAGTTTTCACTTTCTGCATGTTGCACTGCTTTCAGCTGTGTATAAATGAAATTATCAGACGCAATTAAGGACAGATTTATAAACTATAGCAAGTTTTACTTCATGCAAAATTGTGATTTAGATTGTAAAGTATCAACTGCAAGACACAAGATTTTGGTGTAGTCCTCTAGTGGGAGAATCAATATCCGACTTGTGCCTTAAGTGTCCGGTGGTCGCGTCTGCAACGGCCTTCAGCTCTCACCTCCTCCAGCACCTGACACAACTGTCATCTTGCATCAAGCAGTCACCGCCAGGAGAGGTGCCAAATTTCGCGAGAGTTCACGAGATTACATACAAATGCACAAGCTGCACTGCCTCCAGTGGTTACCTTATATTCTGGAACGTTACTCATCTCACTGCTGTAACCTCACACAAGCGCTTTCTTGTGTCTGTACGCCATTGTCCTCTCCACGCCACCTCACAATCGCATACAGATGCAGGAAAACGCTTGAATGAGGTTACAGCAGAACAATGGTAACATACCCAGGGCCTCAAAATAGTACCTGGCGGGCTGCGAGTTTGAGACTACTGCTCTAAAGTGTGGCCTGGCGAGTGCAAATATTTTTTTCCAGTGTGTAAGGAACTGTTCTAAAAACAACCAATTTTTGAACCTACATTAGCAATGCATTTCTATACAGATCAAACAAAAATATCATACATTATGGTAAATGATTTAGTTTAATTAAGTGTGACTGATATGTAGCCAGCGTCATTTATTTAGACATCGGCCTTTTAGGTGCTATTTATAAAATCAGCTCCCAAATGTCTCAATCCATCCTCCTTTTTCTGTGGGAACCCACAAATAGAGCACAGAGGGAAGGATGAGGGCAAGTGACGAATAATGACCAAGATTTATGGGCAGAAAGAAGAACTGAATGTAAATAAGATTCTGGAAGTAAAGGAATTGGTGAAGTGAGGGAGGTAGTGGAGCTCCTTCATGAAGAAAGCCAAAAGGAGAACCAGACACTACGCTGTCTGACAGTCTGTATCATTTGTCTGTCTGTATCCATCTCCGCCAACACTAGCAGTGAGCCTCAAGCTCCGATTTCTGTAGTAGCAACTTATTACCTTTCTTTTTTTCTCCTCTTGTTCTACAGATCACAAGTGTCCGACTAATGCAGACTTGAACCAAACCCAAACAGGATCAGATCTACAGGATAAACTGGAGAAGTTCCAGAAATGGGAGGTGCTGAGAGGTACAGCTTTCATGGTGTGATGGTCTCTCTAGTCAAGACATAAGGGAGTAACATTTTTGCCCAGAGATAATAAAGAACAAAACAGCGTTTCTTCTCGTTTTATTGAATTTTATATAATGCACATCACATTAACAGATTTCAATAGATAAGATTTCACGAATTAGATTGACAGCATTAAAAAATGTTAAATTAAAAATAAACTTCAAATATTTTATCATCACGTAATATAGAAATAGGCTTCGAATAAGCATGTTTTCAAGTTGATTCGATTTACAGATTTAATATTCCACTAACCTTACAAATGATTAAACTGTTTAACAGCGGAAAATAATACAAAACAGCATAAGGAATGTCAAGTTAGATTAAAAAAAATAATAATGAAGGCAAAGAGACTTTGAAACTCCCCAACCCTGAGATATCCTGTCTGTTCAAATTAGATTATAAGCTCTTCTGAGCAGGGACCATCTATTGTATGTACGCTTTCAGAGCTATAACATAACATAACTTTATTTTTCTATACCGCCTTAATCAAAAGAATTCCAGTTTGCCTAGGACAGACTTTCTTAACCTATTCCTTGGGTTTTCTGGATGTCCACAATGAATATGCATGAGATAGATTGGCATTGCAAGAAGGAAGCACATGCTAATCTCATGCATATTCATTGTGGATATCCTGAAAACCCAATGGGACATGGTGTGCCCAGAGGATTGGGATGAAATGCCCTGCAGTAGGGCACCCCATACCCTTGCAACATCCCTGGATGTATTTGCTGGCACATAGAGCCTGACCATCAATTTTGGAAACCTGTAAACAAATTGTCTCACATGGAGCTACACATGTACATGCACCACATCAAGCGAGAAATTGAAAAGTTTTTAAACTAGGAAGAGGGGGAAAGCCGACAGTCGACCAAGAGTCGATGGTTCGTGAAATGGTATACTCAGAGGATACCAAGCAGGAAGATTGCGGGGAAGACTCACCGGATCTTAGGCAAAATAGAATACCTGACGGATCGAAAGGGACACAAAAAGGAAGGAAATGCAAGAAAGTAACAGGCTGAAAACTCAAGTGTATGTACACGAAAACAAGGAGCCTGAGGAATAAGATGGGGTATTGGAAGCTATGGCACAAAAAGATAACCTTGACATCATGAGCATCATGGAAACATGGTGGAACGAGTAAATTGTCTGAGATACTGTGCTACCGGGATACAAGCTATACCACAGAGACAGAGGGAATTGAGTCAACCGGAGAGAACATGCCAGAAATGAAAAATAAGGTAGAGCCTCTATGGGCCAAAATTCCGGGAACAAATGGAATGGACACAAAAATTGGCATCTACTACCGACCCTCAGGGCAGTCCAAGGAAACTGATGGAGAAATGACGGACGAGATTAAACGCAACTGCAAGGGAGGCAACGTGACTTCAATTATTTGGAGATAGACTGGAACCTAGGCATCTCCGGCTGCAGTAGGGAGACCAAGTTCCTGGATGTTGTAGGCGATTGCTTCCTAGAACAACTTGTCAAGGAAAATATGAGAGGAAATGCAATTCTGGACTTAATTCTAAATGGACTACAAGGACCGGCGCAAGGTGTAGAAGTAGAAGGGACGCTGGGAAGCAGTGATTACAATATGATCCACTTCAACTTGGACACAGACACAGGGGCAAAACATTGATCCAGAACGATGGCCATGGCACTGAACTTCCAAAAAGGGAATTACCAAGGGATGAGACTCATGGTGGAGAAGAAGATTAAGAAGAGGATAAGCACTGTAAAAATGCTAAAGCAAGCATGGTATCTTTTTAAGGACACGTCACCGAGGCACACAATTTATATATACTGCGTATCAACAAGGGATCCAAGAGGAAAAAGAACAAGAACCCAGCGTGGCTCACTGTAGTGGTGAAGAAAGCGTTCAGAGACAAGAAGACTTCGTTTAAGGAATGGAAAAGGTAAAAAACGGATGAAAACTGGAAAAAGCACAAACAACATCAAAGCAGGTGCCATAAGGCGGTAATAGGGGCCAAAACAGACTACAAGGAAAAAATAGCATAGGAGGCAAAAAACTTCAAGCCGTTCTTTCAATATTTTAAGGGGAAACAACCCACGAAGGAAGCGGTGGAGGCCGTTGGATGACCATGGAATAAAGAGAGCACTAAAGGAGGACAAAGCCATCGCTGACAAACTGAACACATATTTTGTTCACCGAAGAGGATATATACAATATACCAGAAGATGACAGGCTATACACAGGAAACGAAGATGGGAAACTGATAGGGTTGACGGTCAGTCTAGAAGAGGTATACAGGCAGATTGATAGGCTTAAAAACGATAAATCCCCGGGACTGGACGGCATCCATCCGAGGGTAATCAAGGAACTGAAAGGGGTTTTAGCTGAACTGCTTCAACTAATAACCAATCTGTCGATCAAATCATGGAGGATTCCGGAAGACTGGAAAGTGGCGAATGTTACGCCGAACTTCAAGAAAGGTTTGTGGGGAGATCCAGGAAACTACAGAACTGCGAGTCTGACCTTGGACCCAGAAAAGATGGTAGAGGCGCTGATAAAGTACCGCATCATTGATCACCTTGATGAACTTACTGCACTTCTTCAAGGGAGTAGACAAGCAGATAGACAAGGGTGACCCGGTTGACATTGTATATCTGGATTTTCAAAATGTGTTCGACAAGCATGAATGACTGCTTCGAAAAATTGCAAGCCATGGAATTGAGGGTGAAATACTCATGTGGATTTAAAATCTGGTTAGCAGAGAGAAAACAGAGAATGGGGTTAAATGTCCAATACTTGGACTGGAAAAGAGTCACGAGCGGAGTGCCGCAGGGATCGGTGCTTGGACCCGTGCTCTATCTTGGCATCCCAAGTCCTGTAAATTTTTTTCACACTTCTACCTCTAACCCTCTGTTGTAGTTCCTTCCTATTTCTCCTACTGTAAACTGCGTTCAGCTCTACGAATGTGGAGATGATGCGGTATACAAACCTAAGGATTAGATTAGATTAGAACCGGCCCGAATATTATTCGCGTTTTTTTCATATTCGTGGGCCAGCTCTGCCCCTAACCCCCCGCGAATACGGAGGGGGAAGTGTATTTCAAAAGAGTTTTTTCTGTTTCCTGCATGTATGACTGAGGCCTGGAGTTCTGGTGGAGTTAAAAGTCCAGAACCTTTGGTTGGTGTTGTGGCTCCAAGTAGGAAGATATTTGTCGGTTCTCCTTCAGCCTTTTTGGACTCAAAACAGCCCCAACTGAAAAATTAGTGATTACTTATGGCATGATCCCTGACAAATGACACTCACGTAACAAACATTTCTAACCTCGATTTATATTTGAGTTCAACCTTTTTTTCCTCCTTTTTTGGGGGAAAAAGGTTACCTTGGTTTATATTTGGATCGGTTTAGGTGCAAAAAAGGCTATTCTATGGTATAAGCCATGATTAAAGTTAGGCACAGTTTATAGAACAATGCTTAGAAACATAGAAACATAGAAAGATGACAACAGAAAAGGGCTATAGCCCATCAAGTCTGCCCACTCTACTGTCCCACCCCATTAAGTCAGAGTGCTGCTCGACCCAAGTAGAGATCCCACATGGATGTCCCATTTATTCTTAAAGTCGAGCACACTAGGGCCTTGATCACCTGCACCGGAAGTTTGTTCCAGTGATCCACCACCCTTTCTGTAAAGAAATACTTTCTGGTGTTACCACCAAATCTCCCTCCTCTGAGCTTGAGCGGGTGCCCCCTTGTGACTGAAGGTCCCTTAGGAAAGAATATGTCGTTTTCCACCTCGACACGACCTGTGATGTACTTAAATGTCTCAATCATGTCACCCCCTCTCCCTGCGCTCCTCTAGAGAGTAGAGCTGCAACTTGCCCAGTCTTTCCTCGTATGAGAGACCCTTGAGTCCGGAGACCATCCTAGTGGCCATTCGCTGGACTGACTCAGCTCGAAGTACATCTTTACGGTAATGTGGCCTCCAGAATTGCACACAGTACTCCAGATGAGGTCTCACCATGGTTCTGTAAAGTGGCATTATGACTTCAGGTTTACGGTTGACGAAGCTTCTATTGATACATCCCATCATCCGCCTTGCCTTGGATGAGGCCTTCTCTACTTGTTTGGCAGCCTTCATGTCTGCACTGATGATCACTCCCAAGTCCCATTCTCTGAGGTCGTAGCTAGTGTTTCTCCATTCAAGGTGTATGTTCTGCATGGATTTCTGCTGCCGAGATGCATCACCTTACACTTCTTTGCGTTGAAGCCCAGCTGCCATGTTGAGGACCAGTTTTCCAACTTGATCAGATCCTGCGCCATACCATCCGTGAGATTGCTTTCACCTACTATATTACACAGTTTGCATCGTCGGCAAACAGCGCTACTTTTCCCTGAAGCCCACGGGTCAAGTCCCTTATGAATATGTTAAAAAGGGATGGTCCCAGGACTGAGCCCTGCGGTACTCTGCTAGTCACCTCCGATGTCTTAGAGGGGGTGCCATTGATCACCACCCTCTGAAGTCTTCCACTCAGCCAATCATTGACCCATGCCGTTAGTTTCTCAACTAACCCCATCAATTTCATCTTGTTTAATAGTCTACGGTGTGGGACACTGTCAAATGCTTTACTGAAATCCAAGTACACTATGTCCAGAGACTCTCCCGAGTCAAGCTTTCCTGTCACCCAGTCAAAGAAGCTGATAAGATTGGATTGGCATGACCTGCCCCTAGTGAATCCATGTTGACAGGGATCCCTCAGATTCCCCTCATCCAATATCGTGTCTAATTTCCCTTTAAGTAGAGTTTCCATGAGTTTACACACTATTGATGTGAGACTTACTGGTCTGTAATTTGCAGCCTCCGCTCTGCAACCATTTTTGTGCAGAGGAACAACATTGGCAGTTTTCCAGTCCAGGGGGACTCTCCCCGTACTTAGGGAGAGATTGAAGAGCATGGCTAACGGTTCCGCCAAAACATCGCATAGCATCGCTTATGCCCTGGAACTGTTACAAAATGTAGACACAGCCACGTGCACCAAGGAAATGTATTTCATAATTATGTACATAACTTAAAGTAATAGCGCCAATCCGTCCATGACCCATCCATTTCTGTGCCTCCTTTTTTTGACACGTGAGTAAAATTTAGGTGTGGATCCTGCGTCTAAATTTATAAATGTAACTTATAATTTCTTTTAATTACATTATTGGTGCTAATTACCTTGTTATACAGTTAAAATGCGTACACAATTTGGATACGTGAACAAATTTGCATTCACAATTTCCAGCTTAGTCTGTGTACCTGGTGATGTTAGCTGAAAAACCTTTAGTGCTTCAGAAGGGGGGGAGTTTTAAAATTTAGATGTAACAGTCTAACTTCCAAATTTTAAATGTTAAACCTTTTGAAAAATCGACTTTTCTATCTTGTTTTATGCACAGATCAATATTTCTGTCCAGAGGACTGGAGACCCTGGAGAGGAAACTGTTACTTTGTATCTAAGGAGATTACGAACTACCTCACCAGCATGCGAGACTGTCGTTCTAGGAATTCCCGTCTGGCTCCACTCAATAACCCAAAAGATCTGGTAAAAGTGAATTTCTTTAAGAGGGTGAGCCATAGACACCCCACGTGATGTGCTCTTTAGAGGAGGGGATATACAGTGATTATGTCAGTAGACGCCATTATCTGTGGCGTGCTGGCAAAAGCCGTTCAGGTTAAAGTACCGACTATATTCACAATAGCACATAAGGTGATGATTGAAATCAAGTAGGTAGACTGGAATGCTTCCAGCTCCTACTCTTTGGACTGATTCTCTAAAGAAGCAATGGGTGAAACGGGCCCATTAGAATCAGCATTCAGAACCAATTATTCTTCAACATAAGATAAGTTGTTTGGAGGATTTGATTTTTTTTTTTTTAAATGAGTGTACAGTATATCCATAGAAAGCACGTTTAATGATTTATGGAGATAGAAGGAGACCTATGATTACAATACAGTGGTACCTTGGTTTGCGAGTATAATTTGTTCCAGAAGCATAATCACAATTCAAAGTGTTCATATATCAAAGCAACTTTCCCCATAGGTCATAATGGCAACTCGGATGATTCATTCCACTGACTGAATACCATTAGGTATATCTCTCCAACCCGTCCCCCAACCCGAGCAGACACCCGACCCAAGAATCTCAGAGAGGGTGAGAGCCTGAAGGCCTTGAGCATACGCAGATGCTCAAGGCCCAGCAGCAGCCCAGCAGAGAACCGGTAGCAGGCACTTTCAACACCAGCGGCACATGGGTAAAAACAGGGCTAGTCAGTGGGGGGGAGAAGGCAATCGCGAAGGGAGGGAGCAGCGCCGGTGGCCTCAGGAACAACAAAGCCAGTTCGCGGGGTCGGGGTGGGGGGATCGCAAATCGAGTCAATGCTCAATTTGCGAGTTAGTTTGCTCGAGTGTTTTGCTCATCTTGCAAAACACTCACAAACCACGTTACTTGCAAACCGAGGTATGACTGTATTATCCAATCTAGCTAAACAGCCATTTGGCTGGCTTGTAACGACAAACAATTAGTCTGAGATCTTTTCTTCCCCCCAAAAAAAATTATTATGCAATAAGTGATAATATGAATAATGCAAATACATGATATACTTCTGGGTATACTAGAAGATAAGAAGTGTTGACTATTGATTTCTTGAATTCCACTTTGGTCTCTACAGTAGAAATCCTTGGACGTGGGACGTCCACTTGTGATCTTTGGCTAATGCTTTCACTTTAGCTTACAATAAGTAGAGGAGAGGACACTGCCGTGCTTATCCACGTGGGGACCAACGATGTGAGTGGACGGAAGTACAACAGGGAAGAGATGAAGGACCAGCTCCGCTAACTTGGAAGAAAACTCAAGGTCAGGGAGGTGAAAGTGGCTTTCTCCGAGATCCTCCCGGTACTGAGAGCGGATGGAAAGAGACAGGATGAGATGCGAGCAATTAATGCCTGGATGAGACGATGGTGTAATGAGGAAGGTTTCGACTTCATGCGAAACTGGACAGCATTCTGGGGAATAAGCAGATACTATAGAAAGGATGGCCTACACCTCACCACGCAAGGAGCAAGAGTATGGCTGAAAACATTAAGAAGTCCATTGAGAAGGCTTTAAACTAAGAATCAGGGGAGAGCCGACAGTCGACAACCAGTCGATGGCCCGGGCATCAGGTGACTCCAAAGAAGGAACTACAAGCGACTGCTCAAATAAAGGGGAGGAGCATGTTGAAATCAAAACTGGCAGAAAAAGAGTGCAAATAGATCCAAAAAGGGAGCAAATTGATGAAAATAGGGATGCGAAGCTTAAAAAGTCCAAGAAAGTAGCACAAAAGTTGCTCAAGTGTATGTACACGAATGCCAGAAGCTTGAGAAACAAAATGGGAAAACTGGAAGCACTAGCAAGACGAGAAGAATTAGATATCATTGGAATTACAGAAACATGGTGGAACGAGAAAAATGAATGGGACTCAGTACTGCAGGGCTACAAACTATATAGAAGAGATAGAATAGGTCAAAAAGGGGGAGGTATTGCCCTCTATGTTCATGAAGGAGTAGAGTCTATCAGAGAAGAAAAGACAGAAGAAAAAGAAAAACTGGAATCCCTCTGGATTAAGATTCCCAGACAATACGAAGCAGACACAAAAATTGGACTCTTTTACCGACCCCCAGGACAGACGGAGGAAACAGATGCTGAAATGATTGAGGAAATCAACCATAGATGTAAAATGGGTAACGTAACGATCATGGGAGACTTTAACTTTCCAGGAATAAACTGGAACCTTGGAACCTCAAACTGCGGCTAGGAAACAAAATTCCTGGAAACAATAGGGGACTGTTTCCTGGAACAAATGGTAGAAGAACCGACAAGAGGAACCGCAACTTTGGACTTGGTCCTGAATGGCATAACTGGAAGGACATCAGAAGTAGAAGTCATGGTCCCGCTGGGGACGAGCGATCACAGCATGATCAACTTTAAAATAGGCATCGGGAAGGGGAAACGAACCAAGACTCAAACCACAACCTTTAACTACAGAAAAGGGAAATATGACAACATGAGAGCCATGGTAAAAAAACGGCTCAAGAAAAGGACGGATAAACTCAAAACAAGCATGGTCCCTACTAAAAAATACCATCATTGAAGCACAGAATCTCTACATCCCGCAGATATCCAAAGGAAGGAAAAATAAGAACAAAGGAGAACCAGCTTGGCTAACTAAGGAGGTGAAAGATGCGATAAGGGAAAAGAGGAACTCGTTTAAAAAATGGAAACAGGAACAAACAACAGAGGTCTGGAACAGTCACAAGGTTGACCAGAAGAAATGTCACAAGGCGATAAGAGAGGCCAAAAAGGTCTATAAGGAAAAGATTGCGCAAGAAGCCAAGAACTTCAAGCCCTTTTTTAGATATATAAAAGGAAAAAAACCAGCACAAGAGGCAGTGGGCCCTCTCGATGACCTAGGAAAGAAAGGGTACATCAAGGAAGACAAACAGATTGCAGATAGACTAAATTCATTCTTTGCGTCTGTCTTTACCAAAGAGAACACTGCAACAATACCTGAACCAGGGAGAGTATTCAAGGGAGAAATTGAGGAAAGCCTCACCACAGTGAATGTGGATTTGGACATGATATACTATCAGATTGATAAACTAAAAAGTGATAAATCCCCTGGACCGGATGGAATTCACCTGAGAGTGCTAAAGGAGCTTAAGGTAGAAATCGGAGAACTGTTACAATCCCTAGCTAACTTGTCAATTAGAACCGGACAAATACCAGACGACTGGAGGATAGCAAATGTCATCCCAATCTTCAAAAAGGGATCAAGGGGAGAACCAGGAAACTACAGACCTGTGAGCCTTACGTCGGTTCCTGGGAAGATGGTTGAAGCACTAATCAAGGATAGCATAGTGCAGCACCTGGACAATCATGACTTGATGAGAGCTAGTCAACACGGTTTCAGGAAGGGGAAATCATGTTTGACAAATTCGCTTCAATTTTTTGAGAAGGTGAACCAACATATTGATAGTGGAGAACCGGTGGATATCGTATACTTGGACTTCCAGAAAGCATTCGACAAGGTACCACACGCAAGACTCATGAGGAAACTACAAAGACATGGTATAAAAGGGGATATACTAAGATGGATAGGCAAATGGCTGGAGAACAGATTGCAGAGGGTGAGCATAAATGGGAAGTTCTCGGACTGGGAGAAGGTGACGAGCAGCGTGCCCCAGGGATCGGTTCTTGGACCCATTTTGTTCAATATCTACATAAATGACCTAGAAGAGGAAACAACAAGTAACATAATCAAGTTTGCAGATGACACAAAACTATGTCGGGCAGTTGGGTCGCAAATAGACAGAGATGCACTTCAAAGAGATTTGAACCAACTGGAGAAATGGGCGGAAAAGTGGCAGATGAAATTTAATATAGAAAAATGCAAAGTGATGCACCTGGGCAGGCAGAACAAAGAACAAGAATATAAAATGTTAGGTGTAACATTGGGCAAGAGTGAACAAGAAAGGGACCTGGGGGTTCTAATAGACAGGACCCTGAAGCCGTCGGCTCAATGCGCAGCGGCGGCAAAGAAAGCAAACAGGATGCTGGGCATGATAAAGAAGGGCATCACGAGTAGATCGGCGGACGTCATAATGCCACTTTATAGAGCAATGGTCAGACCACTCTTGGAATACTGTGTCCAACACTGGTCTCCCTACCTAAAGAAGGATATAACCCTACTAGAGAGGGTGCAGAGACGAGCCACAAAACTAATAGAAGGTATGAAGAATTTGAGTTACGAAGAACGCCTCGAAAAACTGGGATTGTTTACCCTCCAGAAGAGAAGGCTGCGAGGGGATAGGATAGAGACTTTTAAAATACTAAAAGGTTTCGACAAAATGGAGCAAGAATCTTCGTTATTCACATTGTCAACAGTGACTCGAACAAGAGGTCATGGACTGAAACTTAGGGGAGGCAGACTCAGGACTAATATCCGGAAGTTCTGCTTCACACAGCGAGTGGTGGACGCCTGGAATGCTCTCCCGGAGGAGGTTGTGACAAGAGACCACCATTCTGGGATTCAAGGGCAAGTTGGATGCACATCTTCATGCAAATCACATTGAGGGATACGGGTGAACAAGGTGTCCATTAGAGAACACCTAGCTTGGCCTCCGTGTGTGCGGATCACCGGACTAGATGGACCTAGGGTCTGATCCGGTGAAGGCATTTCTTATGTTCTTAATTACAAGGACATTCCTTCTTCTACCAAGTTTCCAAGTTTATTTAGGACTTGATATACCGCAATGGAAATACATCTATGCGGTTTAGATATAAAACTAAATAAAACTTATGATTAAAATAAGTAAAGGTAGAACTACAGTGTCTATAGGAAAGAGACGTAGAGTTAAAAGCTGATTTGCAGTCCTTATTCCTGATGGGTCTCCGTAAAGCTCTTTTTCTCAGTTTAGCAATCGATTAAATGTGCCTGTGAATAGGAAGGTTTTTAATAATATTTTAAAGTGTTCAAGATTTGATTCTGTTCAAATATAATTTGGGAAAGCATTCCAGAGTTGGGGGCCGATGAATGACCCATGTGTATAACACTGCAGCTCATTCACTCCAGAACTGGGTTGAATTGGACCCCTGGGCAATGAAGGTCATGGGGCCCTCTCTATCTACCACATGCTAGGGAAAAGCAGGCCCCTTCCTGCTCTAGTTCTTGGGAACTATCCTGTTGTCCCAATGGTCAGTCCACCCCAGACTCGATTGGACTGAAGGAGCTCTTAAAAATAAATTTCCGTGCTAGTATTTTGCAATTCAGCTCCTCAGGTCATTATAGTATTAAGCATTCCCTAGTTATCACATATGATGTGTGTTAGGTTCAGATTAAGAACTATTATCAGTCTGACCCCTCAGTTGTAGAATAAACTTCAGGACTTTATTAGATAAGAGAGGAATTATCTGTCAGGATATTTTGTTAAATATATTTAATTTATATAGTAAGGGCCGGATTAGAAAAATTTGATGAAAGTTAGGTGCCAGCAGGAGCCTAGATCACACCTACCGGCCCCTAAATATGTGTTTTAAGTGGTGTAATAATTAGTTGAATAATTTAAAAAATTAGGCCCCTCTGGGACTGGCGCCTGGGTCCATGGCATCTGGCAGCATCTAGTGATGCCAAAGCCCGGAACAAGGCATGATTAGGGGTGACACTGGACTTCGGTATCACTAGGCACCACCGCGATTCTACAAATTTAGTTACCTCAGTCATTGTTCCAATTTCCAAATCTTTTATAAGTTAAATAGCACCGATCCCAGTACAGACCCCTGCGGCACTCTACTGTTTACTCTCCTCCATTGAGAAAAATGACCATTTAACCCTACCCTCTGTTTTCTATCCGATAACCAATTCCTAATCCACAACTGAACTTTGCCACCTATCCCATGACACTTTAATTTTCTCAGGAGCCTCTCGTGAGGAACTTTCTCAAAAGCTTTCTGAAAATCTAGATACACTATATCAACCGGCTCGCCTTTATCCACAGGGAAGTGGCACATATGCATGGCAGTGGGGTGGGGGGGGGGGAAGGGAGTGAAGGAGTAGGGGAGGGCAAATAGGAGGACGGGTGCCTGTGCCCTCACCAAGATGGCACATGGGACGGATCATACCCCTCTTACAACTCCACTGGGTCTAATGAGGCTTACAAATATTAAAATAAGATTGATACTGTATTTGTGATAATGGCCAAAATTAATATAAAAAGCCAGGTCAAAGGGGTTTACATGGCATTTGGTGAAACGCAGGACTTCTGAGTCAGGTTTATATATCTAAGGATGTCTGCAAATATTGCATGCTTAAGTTTGAAATTTGATTTCAACAAGGCTATAGGGACCAGGACTGAGACTCATCTCAGGGTGCTTTTTATTTCCAGGAATCCATAAAAATCACCTCCCACGATTATTACTGGGTTATTTACAAGTCATCAGATAAACACGGGACTTGGCCAAGTGATACAGAAACAAGGTAAATTTATGAGCAGGAAAATGTGTTAAAATGGTGCCTCTGAAGGATATCTTGGGGCTCATTTTCAAAAAAGAAAAATGTCCAAAAAGTGGCATCAAGAGGCAGATGGACCTCACCAGCCAATCGGGAAGCACTTTTTTTAAAAAAAAAACCATCCATGCAGCGAAGGACAGAGGTGTAAAGGCATGCCTACCGATGCCCGATGCCGGCGTGTGTGTGGTTTCCACTAGAAATGGCCTTGTGCGTCAGTAAGCATCTTTATTCTCCGTAGGCATGAGATAGACACCTATATTGTAGGTGTCCTTCGCTATATGGATTTTTTTAGATAAAAGTGTATCCCGATTGGCTGGTGAGGTTATCTAAGTGGTTTACAATTAGGTACGCAAGAATTTTTCCCTACAATCGGGACGCAATTTGTAGCATCAACCCCAATGTGTCTAAATCTCAAGAGGGCATGTCAGAGGTGTGGTATGGGAGGGAATGGGGCAGGCTTATGATTTGAACATTTTTCCGCATTTAAGAATAAGTCCAGGGCACAATTTAGACATCTGGCAACAAATAAGTGCCAAAAATGTGCCCAAACTGACCTGATAACCACTGGAGGGATGAAGGCATGACCTCCCCCCCCCCACACACACACACACTTCCCCAGTGTTCACTGATCCCCTCCCACCCCCACTCCCAAAATATGAATGTTCTGGGCAGTCCTAGTAGAGCAACAATCAGGTTCCTGGAGTAGCCTAGTGGGTTGTGTAGGCAACAACAGAGACAGGGTCATGTGAGCTTTCCAAAACCCACCTAAAACTTTCGCATACCAAGCAAACAAACAACAACACTGGCTAGACAACTACCTTAATAAAGCTAGACTGACCTACAAAGCTTTTAGAAAACTCATAAAAACTGCCTTATTCGACAAACATATCACCTAAATAATTTCCTCACCGAACACTTCTCTCTTTTCTCGTTCCTAATTTACCCCCCCCCCCTCTGAATTCCTTAACAAACCATATTTTGCAATCCAGGACATAGCTTCTAATATGCCCCTCTGAAAATTCCTAACCTGTATATTGTTATTTTCCGATGTATTTTTTTAATTCGCGACCTTTTCCTAACAGGTCCTCTCGAAAATGTCTTAGTGTACTGTACACTTTATACTTTCGCATTCTTAAAGTTGATGTACTCTGTATTTCCTCTAAATATCTGCATATTGTAACTTGCTGAATGTCCAGCTCTCTTGATTGTAAACCGCCTAGAAGTCGCAAGATTGTGGCGGTATAGAAAAATAAAGCTATTATTATTATTATTAAATCCCACTATACGTACAAATAGGTGACACCCAACAGACTTAAGGGCTATTTGTGTGGGGTGCAGTTGGGTCCAGAAGGATTTGGGTAAGTTTTGGAGGGCTCACCATAAAGTATAAGGATGTTATAGTGAAATGTGTACTTGGGACTTTTTATGTGAAGTTCATTGCAGTGCCCCCTAGTGTCCCCCCACTGTTCCACGCACACGGACAATTGTTTAAAACAGAGGACATGTCTGGTAGCCCTAGCAAAACAGTCATATCACAACAAAGCAGTAGAACTAATAAAGACTCTTTTCATAGAGCATCTAGTGCTTAGGACCAAGGGGTCCAGTGTTTAAAGCACCTTGGTCATCCCAATAACTTTATGTGTAGAATGTTCCAGCACATAACACATGCATAGTGAAGGGGGAGGAGTTAGAAGGGCAGAGGCTGGCAAAGGTTAACACTCTGCATATATAATTTCCACACATAAGTGGGGCTGGAGGCCTATCACATGAATACGCACTAGCAATCCAGTCTCCGTCTCCCCACCCCCATACCTTTTAAGGACCCATTCATCGCTAGCAGTGAGCAGTGACTGATACATACTGCTCAGGCCAGCCCCCCAGCCTTCTCTATGGTGCCATTTCCTGTGTCCATAAATGCAAGACTCATCAGTAGGATGCATATTCATTAGTACCCTTGCAACAATGAGCACCACTGAAATTATCAATAGAGCAAGCACCACCTCTTTATCTGGCGGTCTCGGCCGCTAAACATTGGGTCCGATCATGTCTATGAGTCACTATGCAACGGGATGCAAATACAGTGAGTCTGGGAAGACTTTTGTGCACTTGGTAAGTCAGTTTCTTCTGCATCACAGTTGCTTTTACCCATGGGACAGAGATTTGCACAGAATATTTTTCACGTGAGAAGGTTTGGCCAGTACTTAGATGGGCAAAATGTGCTCCGGATGCAGGGGAAAGAGATGGCTGCTCCTGTTCACGTTCAATGCTTTGCCGGGTCCTATAAATGCAAATACTGAAACATTTTTCATCCGTTTCTCACTAGAAACCCCACGGCAGATGCTTCTTCATCCTGCGCAACTCTGGCTATAAATGCAGTGTATCCTACAGACTGTAGCGAACAGCATCGCTGGATCTGTGAGAGACCCTCTGTTGAACTGCAGTTGGGGCAGGATTATAATTTTACTGTGCTGTCGTTTAATGGTACAAAATATACTGGAGTCACCAAAGAAAGACTAAGAAAGCCTCAAGTCTGAAACAAGGACAAGACATTGTATGACATCCCCGTGGCCCAGATACAGATAAATCTCCATAAACCGTCATCTCTCTTCCCTCCTACCTGTTCATCTGGGCTCATACTGGAAGAAAACATGGAAAACTATCTGTTCCATTTTCGATATCACGGACAATCTCACATTTCCCTCTTTGATTCTTATGTCTCAAGGGATACAATCTCCCAGATTAAACTTTTCCATTTATTAAAGTCATTGGCAATACAAAATATATTGTACAGTTGGAAAGATCTATCTAGGGTGGAACAGCCTATGTCTAACTGGCAAATATGACAAAGCTCTAGCAGAGCGAAACAACACTCTTATTCAAATATTGTGAATCTCAAGAAGCCCGATTTATGCCATTACCTCATCTTACAAATATTTACTCATGTACTAAAGATTGTGTTTCATCTCATTAATGCAAGACTCCTACCCTGTTATGAGCTGTTGTATATTGTAGCATGCTTTTCTTTTTATATTGTACTTATCTAAATACTAATAAAAACTTTTGAACAAAAAGAAAAGCTGGTCAATCAGCGACTCTTATAAATGCACCACATGACATATCATAAATACAATACTAAAAGAATTAAGATATGAGTTTATCAAACAAGGAGGTTTTCAGTATTTTTCTAAAAGCATGGCAAGACTGAGCTTGAGGAATTAAGATACTCCACCAGGAAGTCCTGCCGGCTCAGTTGATATGGGATTCCTCTTCCCCTAGCAGCTCAACCGGCAGATAGGGGCTATTTTTTTTTTTTAAGAGTGTAGCTGGTGTGCTCACACAGCTGCGCACATTAAAAAAAGAAAGAAGTTGCGTGAGCCCAAAACCGGAACCCCCTGACACCCCCCCACCAAGTTTCCCGAAACCCCAGACACCAAGCCTTCTGATTCGCCTCCCCCTCCCACCACTCCAAAATAAAATCCTGGTGATCTAGTGAACTGGGAGGATCAGATCAGACTTTCCCCCAGCTCAAGGACCCTCCATTCCCGACACTGTACCCGGTACCTTTTGTCAAAAATAAGGCAGGAGGGATGCCTATTCCTTCCTTCCTTGAAGGGTTGCCTCTTCAGAATGGTGGCCCTTCGCCCTCTTTGTGCATCCTGGGATGCACTAGGAGGGGCCTAAGACTCTGGTTCAGGTGCCTAAGGTTCTTCCCCCACCTGAGCCAACCAGGGCCTTGCATGCACTGGGAGGGGCCTAAGGCCACAATTGGCTCAGGCACCTAAGGCTTCTCCCCATGGGTGGGGCCTTAGACACCTGAGCCAATCTGGACCTTAGGCCCCTGCCAGTGCATCCCAGGATTCCCTCCTCATCCTCATAATCTCACCACCACTGATCTATAAGATTTCTCTGCTACAGATCCTGTTCTAGGGAACACCTTCCTAAAAGTATCTCAGGCTTTGCTCTCCCCATCTCTTTTCCTTCTCACCCTGAAACATCTATTACTGAACAGCTCTTTGTCTATCTCTGTGTTGGTGCTACTGTTATGGTGTAACAGGCAATTGGAGATCCCAAACAATATTAAATTATTATCTTCTCTTCAGAAAGAAGGTTAAAACATGATGGGCTCAACATTCGGACCAGGGGAAGCAGCCTAAGTCTCATGTTCAATGCGAGGCCATTTCTGGTGACCAGCATTTGGGCAAAAATAGGACTGTTAACCAGATAACCAGAAAGACCCGTTTCAAGATTTTGAATTTACGCCCAGTAGCGTCTACGACGAACTATCAAGACTCAAAGTAAAAAAAGCCATGGGACCAGATAACCTACATCCCAGAATGCTAAGGGAGTTAAGGGAAGTCCTGGCAGAACCATTATCTGTTCTTTTCAATCTTTCCCTAAGCACAGGAAGGGTCCCCTTGGACTGGAAAACCGCCAACGTAATCCCACTCCACAAAAAGGGCTGCAGGACAGAGACAGCAAACTACAGACCAGTGAGTCTCACGTCTATAGTGTGTAAACTCATGGAAACACTGATCAAGCAGAAAATTGACACAATCCTAGACGAAGAAAAACTACGTGATCCACACCAACACGGGTTCACCCGGGGTAGATCCTGCCAATCTAATCTGATTAGCTTTTTTGACTGGGTTACTAGACAACTGGATGCTGGAGAGTCACTGGACGTAGTGTATTTGGACTTCAGTAAAGCATTTGATAGCGTCCCTCATCGAAGATTACTGAACAAGCTAAAATCGATAGGATTAGGAGACACTCTAACTACATGGGTTGGGGATTGGCTGAGCGGCAGACATCAAAGGGTAGTGGTGAACGGTACCCCATCTGAAGCATCGGACGTGATAAGTGGAGTGCCGCAGGGCTCGGTCCTGGGTCCGATTCTATTCAACTTATTCATAAGAGATATGACGCAAGGACTTAGGGGAAAGGTATCGCTGTTCGCAGACGACGCCAAACTTTGCAACATAGTAGGCAAAAGCTTATTACCTGATAATATGACACACGATCTACTGCTGCTGGAACAATGGTCAACTACTTGGCAGCTTGGCTTCAATGCTAAAAAATGCAAGGTAATGCACCTGGGAAAGAGAAACCCGCGTAGAACTTATGTACTAAATGGTGAAACCTTGGTTAGGACCACAGCGGAACGCGATCTAGGAGTGATCATTAGCGAGGACATGAAGGTTGCCAATCAAGTGGAGAAGGCTTCCTCCAGAGCAAGACAAATGATGGGGTGTATCCGCAGAGGTTTCGTCAGCAGGAGACCTGAAGTTATGATGCCGTTGTACAGAGCCATGGTGAGGCCTCACTTAGAGTACTGCGTTCAGTTTTGGAGACCTCACTACCGAAAGGACGTGCTGAGAGTCGAGTCGGTGCAGCGAACAGCCACCAGGATGGTCTTGGGGCTCAAGGATCTCACGTATGAAGAAAGACTAGAGAAATTGCGGATGTACTCACTTGAGGAAAGAAGGGAACGGGGAGATATGATTGAAACGTATAAATATATCACGGGGCACATCGAGTCAGAAGATGATATCTTCCGGCTCATGGGACCCTCGACCACCAGAGGGCATCCGCTAAAAATCAAGGGAGGGAAGTTTCATGGCGACTTCAGGAAGTATTTCTTCACCGAGAGAGTTGTGGATCATTGGAACAGACTCCCACTTCAGGTGATAAAAGCCAGCAGCGTGACGGATTTTAAGAGAAAATGGGATACTCACGTGGGATCTTTAAGGGAGTAAACTCAGGGGGGGAGGATACTTGGAATGGGCAGACTTGGTGGGCTATAGCCCTTTTCTGCCGCTTTTTTCTATGTTTCTATGTTTCTATGTTTATTTATCCAGTTACTATTCAGTGGAGACAATCAGTTGTCTCGTGTCGAATATTCACAATTAGCCAGTTCAATGGTGTTTAACTGGTCAGCAGACAGGCTAGATTCATTTGAGAGAGGTCCCAGAAGGAGTCGAAAGCCCAGAGGAAAAGAGGGTTCTGACCTGATATTCTAAACTGCTTCCGGCTGAGATAAGCCACTGTGTCTGGAGTTATGAATTTATTTCCGGGGTCTGGCTAGAACCAGCCCTGGCTGAAAGAGATAAGGCTGATAACCATGTGCTAGCCAACGGAAATTTGTTTTGTTCCTGTAACTCAGAACCTTAGTTCTATTTTCTGTTGGTTAAAAGCATAACTGTTCCTTGTAACTATGAAGAAACAGGCAAGGCCGGTGTGACAATAAACACTTCCTTTTCACTTACAAAGTGCGCTCTTCCGTAGCCCTTATTAAACTTATTACATATGGAGGCATAAAGAAGCTGACCCAGGTACCTTCTGGGCTTGGGACCTCACTATAGAGGCATAGGATTTCTTCTTATAAAAGGAGAGAGCTCTACCCCAAGTTAGGGACCTGAAAAACAAGTGTAAACAGAGCAAAACAGGCAGGAGTTGTTTTGTTTTTGCTTTATTTTGTGAAACACCAAGCAGTGGGAAAGACCTGGACTGGAGTAGGAAAGCTGATATAGAGTGGAACAAAAGAAGCAAAGGCTGTGGACTACAATGTTCTTGAGATGATCTTTATTAAAAACATTGCCGCCTGGGACCGGGACTGCCAGTGCCTGTTTTTCTGTCTGGGTTGGAGCCGCGCGATCGGGATTTAATGTTATACCAGGGAGGCGAAAACTCGGGAAACACGTCCGCACAGCCAGCGACCGCCGGGGCCTGGGTGCGGCGGGGGTCTTGCCTGCCATTCCTATTTAAAACGGCCTGCTGAGGTTCGCGGCCGGCTGTAGCGAACCTCGCAGGCCGCTGTTCACCTCAGTAGCATTTTCCCTCTGACGCAATCGCGTCAGAGGGAACGTGCTACCATGTGGAGAGCGGCCTGCGAGGTTCGCTACAGCCGGCCGCGAACCTCAGCAGGCCATTTTAAATAGAAATGGCAGCGGTGACTGGAGGGAGGAGAAGAACAGGAGCGGTAGCGGTTGTTGCGGGAGGGGGGGAGTCGGCGACGTGCAGGCCGCTGTGAACAGGAGCGGCAGTGGCGGCAGGACCATAAGTCCTCCTCCCGGCATCCGCTGCCAGAGCCGCTCCTGTCGCCCGATGCAGCTAACTGGCGCATACGCCTCAAGCCGCGGTCAAGGCTGGGGACTCGCGCATGCGCACTCCTTCGGCCTTAGACCTACAGCGCACGGAACACGCAAATAGAAGTGCGCATGCGCGGCTAGCTCTTTATTATATTAGATTATTATAACTAACCACAAATTAAAAATAGAAACACACAAGAAAATATTAAATTGAATCCCCAAGAAACCACAATGAAACAGTCGGCCATTTTCAACAGGTCAGAGGCATCGGCAGATGGTAGCGGCAGACATATTCATTGCTACAGGCTGCCTGCCGGTAACCCAGAAGCCTCTCTTTTGCCACTGTTACAATTTTTTGTTTCTGAAGGGACAAGATGCAACAGAGGAGAGTATTTTGGGTTACTGTCAGGCAGCCTGTAGCAATGGCTGCTACTGACGATGGAGAGTGAAAAAAGAGAGGTGCAGGGGACCATGCGACCCCAGTTTGTTCCCCTGACGCCAGCAAGAAAATTAGCTGTAAGTGTGGTGGGGGAGCGATGGAAAGGAAACTGGAAAGGGGTATAGAGGGGTGAGAAAAAGAAAATGTTACTGTGGGGTAAAGAGGAGGGAGAAAGACTCCAAGGAGAGGGGCAAAAGAGGGGGAAATGTTGGGGAATAGGGGTGCTTGGGGAGAGAGGAATAAATATTTTAAAATTATGGTAGAAGAGCGAGGTTTGACCCAGGGCACAAAAGAGGGGAGGGAGAAAAGGTGGATAATGGGTGAGAGGCAGTGATGTTGGGACATAACAGAGATAGGGAGAGAATGCTGCATGGGGGAAGAGAGAAGAGAGATGTTGGACCAAGGGTGCAAGGGAGGGAGCGAGAGAGATTTTGAACATAGGGATGTATGAGGAGGGAGAGAATGCTGCATGGGGGAAGAGAGATTTGGAACAAGGGTACAAGGGAGGGAGGGAGAGAGATGTTGAACATAGGGGTATATGTGGAGGGAGAGAATGTTGCATGGGGGAAGAGAGCAGAGAGATGTTTGACCAAGGGTACAAGGGAGGGAGGGAACAAGAGAGATGTTGAACATGGGGGAGTATGAGAAGGAGGGAGAAAATGCTGCATGGGGGAAGAGAGATGTTGGACCAAGGGTGCAAGGGAGGGATGAGAGAGATGTTGAACATGGGGGAGTATGAGAAGGAGGGAGAGAATGATGCATTGGGGAAGAGAGATGTTGGACCAAGGGTCCAAGGAGGGAGGGGGAGAGATGTTGAACATGGGGGAGTATGAGAAGGAGGGAGAGAATAGAAACATAGAAGAAACATAGAAACAGATAAGGGCAGATAAGGGCCACGGCCCATCAAGTCTGCCCACCCCAAAACCCTCCCTACCTTTCTCTGTGAAGAGATCACCGGAGGAGCCTGCCTTCTCCTCCGGCCCCCCCCTGCATCGAGAGAGGAGCGTGGGAGCCCTGCTCCGCCCCCCTCCCGACACAGGAAAGCTGACTTTTTACAAGACATCTTCACCGGAGGAGCCTGCCTTCTCCTCCGGCCCCCTCTGCATCGAGAGAGGAGCGTGGGAGCCCTGCTCCGCCCCCCTCCCGACACAGGAAAGCTGACTTTTTACAAGACATCTTCACCGGAGGAGCCTGCCTTCTCCGGCCCCCCCTGCATCGAGAGAGGAGCGTGGGAGCCCTGCTCCGCCCCCCTCCCGACACAGGATAGCCGACGTTTACTGTCTGTTTAAATACCACTTATTTTCCTGCACGTTACTGTCCTGCTACCAAGTATAACTCTCCTGCCGCTCTGTCTCTTACCCCACCTACCACTGACCATTCAGTTCATAGCCTAGCAGACCACCCAGCTCTCTCTCCTGCCCTTATCTAGTCTAGATATCAGAGCCCACCCCCCCCCGGTAGGTTCAGGCTCCATGCCAACCCCTTCCTCTTCTGATACAAGCCACCTAGCACCCCCCCCTGCCTAAGCTCCTCCCCCCCCAAAAAAAAACCAAAACAAAACATCATGAAGCCACCTTTTTGGCTCCTCCTCCTGCTCTGCTCCTCTCCCTACACCACCCTATGCTCGAATCCTCCTTCCCCTAGCCTTCCCAATCCCTCAACTGACCCAAACTTCTGTCCCGGACTCAGAATCCCCACGTTGCTACGCACCAGAAACCATCCCTCCAAAAAAAACCCTCGAAGAGCCAACCACTCATCCTTAAACCTGTTCCCTCTGCCAACCTCCCTAACCTTGCCTCTGACTCGCTCACCCCAGTCCCAACTCTCTAATGCAACGCCAGATCCGCGTGCAATAAGACTCAAATCCTGAAAGACCTTCTCGAGGACTCTGACCTGGGATTCCTTTGCATCACGGAATCCTGGATCACGAAAGATGACACATTTACACAAAATGAACTCTGCTCCCATGGCTACCAAGGTCTGTTTTCCCCCAGAACTAACCGTATAGGTGGCGGTCTGGCACTAATCTACAAATCATTCTTTGATGTCCAGCTCATCGAAAAGAGCAGCCACACCTCTAAGTTTCAAGTTTCAAGTTTATTAGGTTGCTTGTTGAATCGCTTAATCAGATTTCTAAGCGATGTACAATAAAATATACACATAAGAAAACGAAAACATTACATACAATTTATCAATTATAACAAAAACAAAGGGAAAGAGGAAGAGAAATACATTTTTTATAGTAAAGAAAGAACATAAAGGGAAAACACATAAGGAAATTAAAAAATGAGTAAAAAATAATTAACTAGAGTAACACTGTTTAATAAAATTTAATTAATTTGCAAATGCGTCTTTAAACAAGAAGGTTTTTAATTCGCTTTTAATTCTCTTGAATACATGTTGGCCTCGGTCAACGACGAGCTCCAACCTCACCCACTAGGCATCCTACTTCTTTACCGCCCACCTACTCCTTGGAACAAATCCTCTGATCTCGTTCTCGAAACTATTTCAAACGCCTTCCTCAAATTTCAAAGACTCTTGATCATTGGGGACATCAATCTCCACCTTGATGACAACACCAACAAGGATACGATCGAACTGAAGAGCTTCCTTACCTCTCTCTGTTTTTCCACCCCCCTCTTCAGCCCCATCCCACGAAAAGGGACACACTCTAGATCTCATCACCTTCCTTGATCTTACTGCCTACAAAACCTTAGCCGGCGACACCCGCTGGGAACAGGTCCCCTGGTCTGACCACTTCCTTGGGACCTTCTCCCTCCCCATTTTCATGTCGCACCTCGGGGCTCCTCCCCTCTCCTCTAATTCCATCACCTTTCGTAAAAAAAATCTCAAGCGACTTGTTCTGGACAAAATTTCTCAAACAATTCTCATCCGCTTCTAAGCCTGCAGACCCTGAATCCAACTGGCATAACTGGATCACCCTCTCTGAATCCACCTACCACTCCCTCGCCCCCCTTTCCACCAAATCCATCTCCTACCCTCGCAAAGCCCCCTGGTACCTCCCTCATCACAGAGAACTAAAGCAGAATTGTCGAGCTCTGGAGCGCAAATGGAAAAAATCTAACTCCCCTTCCAATAAACAATCCTGGAGAGCCAATATTAAGCACTACAATTCAGCACTAAAAAAAGCTAGAAGGAACTTCTACGGTGAGAAAATCTCCAGATCCAACAACCAGAGTAGTACTCTCTTCAAAATCTGGCGCTCCCTAACCTCCAAAAATGACTCTACCTCTCTCCCCTCCTCTCCCTCAGCCGATGTCCTAGCAAAATTCTTCAATGAAAAGGTCACTACCTTACGATCCTCCTTCCCACCTGCAGTCTCCTACAACTCCCTGGTGCTCAATGACCCCAACCCCACTCTGCCAGCCTCTAGCGCTTTCCCAGACGACAGACTCTGGGCTGTCTTTGACCAAGTATCCGATTCCCTCACCCTCAAACTCTGTCTCAAAATGAGATCCTGCAATTGTTCTTTAGACCCTTTCCCCTCCTACCTCTATGAGAAAATACCCACTCAAGCTATTTCTTCCATTACCAAACTCCTAAACTCTGCTCTACATTCGGGCCTTTTCTCTCCAGAAATGGGCCATATCGCCTTAACCCAGCTACTGAAAAAACCCGACCTCGACCCTTCCGCTCCATCCAGCTATTGCCCAATAGCAAATATCCCCCTCCTAACCAAGATGCTTGAGTCCATCATATCGACCCAACTCTCATCCTACCTAGAGAAATTCTCCATTCTCCTACCCTACCAATATGGCTTTCGCCCCAATTTCAGCACCGAATCCCTTCTGACCTCCCTAATCTCCAAGGTCCAACAACTTCACTCCTGCAACAAGTTCGCCGTCCTCCTACAATTTGACCTCTCTGCCGCTTTCGACGTTGTTCACCAACTCTCTGAGATTGGCATCACCTCTACAGTCCTTGATTGGTTCTCTAAATTCCTTCGCTCCCGTTCCTACACTGTCAACAAGAATGGCACCTCATCCTCCCCCTGGATACCAATCTGTGAAGTCCCGCAAATTTCACCTTTATCTCCTATCCTTTTTAATATCTATATGTCCTCCCTAAAACTCCTCCAGCCATCCTCCCTTGAAACAATCTACACCTATGCTGACGACATCCTTGTCCTTCTGGAGACAGACTCGAACCTCAATGATCTCTCAGAGAACATATCCTCCTGTATCTTGTCACAATCCGTCCCCTGTGGCTCCGCTCATTCCAGAGCTGCCGGTGGCTAAACCCTATCCAGCCATACAGCGAGCTAACCACGGGGATAGGATTGTGACCAGTCCCAGGGAAAAATGTGTATTCCCCTTTAACTTGAATCAGTCTGAACTGCAGGGAGTAGAGGAAGGGGAGCAGAACAGCTCAGAAGAGCCCCAGAGGAACCTCCCTCCCTCTGTTCACTCCCAGCTGAAACCCATAATGAAAAAACCAAGACAAGCTAAGCAAACAGTGCAGGTAACTCCTCCCCCTCAGAGAGCAGGGTGTGTTCGGTTGAACAATTTAGAGGCTGCTCTGAGGAGAGGAAAGGCAGTTGGTCTTGGGCCAGCTCAGGGAAGGGTCTCTCCTGATTGTGCTCCTGAATGTGAGGATGTTGTAATGCAGGAAGTAGACACTGACCCTTTCGCCAACCAGCCAGCCCTGCCTGAACCCATGGACTGTGGGGAAAACCTTGGACTGCCTGAAGATATGCTCCTGGAGTGAAGATAAGTGGCAGGTCTGGGGGTTTGTGAAGGCAGGAGCTTACTCTGTTTGATAGAGTGTTGTTATGCAGAAGTGCTGTGTATTAGGAACTGCATAGACTTGTGCTAAAGAAAAAAAACAACGTTTTTTTTTGTTTAGCTAAATTCAACTGGCCTGAATTTGGGACTCATGTATATGAGAGTGAGGGAAGTAAATGTTGTGAATGGGGAGAATTCACTAAAGATCCAGGTTGGGTTAGTGGGGCCATTATTGGCATTCTGAAGAATCAGAAACTTGATAAGTGAATTCCTTTACTCCCCTCCCCCGCCAACAGCTTCTATGTTGGTTACAGCCAAGCTTTAATTCTTGCTGAGCTTGGAGGCCCAGAACTTGTGAGAGTGTAAAAAGGTTTCTTTACCTTCCTAAAAGTAAAGACAACCCCTCTAGAGTTCTGTCTGTGATTGCAGTGTTTAACTGTTACTTACCTAGATTGCCTGATTAAAGGTAGAAGTGATAAACCCGTTCCTGTGGGTCCACTTCATATTTTATTTTTGGTATTTGGTTAAAGCATTCTACTTGGACTTTGAAGAATTTGGTTTTTTTTGAATGCTTGTGGATTAAACTAAGGGAGACGTTGCTCCCATCATCATTCCACTGAATAAAGTGACTATGAACAAGTAAAGCTGACTTGTATTACTTTATATTTGATTCCTGACAAGTGAAGATATACCAGCAGGACTTCCTTCCTTCATCGGAAGCATGCCGGAGTTGCGCTCGGGTGAGCAGAGACCGGGTTCCGGAAAACACAGGTACCGGCTCTGTCACAATCTCAAACCTGCAATCTTGGGCCCACACCGTCCAAATGAAATTGAATGAATCCAAGACAAAACTTCTTTGGCTCGGCCCAAAATTAGCCCAGCTACCCACCTCAATCCCACTGTCCTCCGGCTCCACCCTGCAGCTCGAATTCTCCAGCAAGGTCCTGGGCGTCATCATTGATTCTACACTGTCCTTCAACGACCACCTCAACTCCCTGATGAAAAAATGCTATTTCAGCCTTCATATGCTGAGGACAGTAAGATCCTGTTTCCATCAGAAACATTTCGCCGTTCTCGTCCAATCTATCATCCTCTCCAGACTGGACTATTGCAATTTCATCTTCATATGCCTAACGAAGAAAAACCTCCACAGACTCCAGCGGATCCAAAATGCTGCGGCCAAGCTTATCTTTGCAAAAAGTAAGTTCGATCACGTCTCACCACTCCTTTCCGAGCTTCACTGGCTTCCGATAATTTCCAGAGTCCACTTCAAATGCATCTGCCTAACTTTCAAGATCCTCCACGGCATCCTTCCTCCATTAATCCCACTGCCCTGGAATTCCTCAAATCTTAGTACCACCAGACTTACCCAAAAATCAAAATTATCCTTCCCCTCATTAAAAGTCATAAACTAAAACTGAACTCGGAAAAAACTAAATTCCTACTACTAGAGAAGGAAAAAAAACCATCTCTCACAGAACTAGAACTAAATACAATCAAGTACCCAATGCAAAGTACACTCAAGATCCTGGGAATACAACTAGACAGAAACTGCACAATGCAGTCTCAAATCCACAAAATCATCCAAAGAGCATTCTTCACATTGCGTAACCTAAGAAAAATAAGAAAATTCTTCAACAAAGATCAATACAAGATATTAGTACAATCCCTAGTACTAAGTATTGTAGATTACTGCAACAGCCTCTACCTATCATGCCCAAACTACATGATAAAACAACTACAGACTGTTCAGAACACGGCCCTCAGACTCATCTACTCCCTCGGCAAATATGACCACATCACCAACGCATACCTAGACTCACACTGGCTACCAATAAAAGCAAGATCCCAGTTCAAATTCTATTGTCTACTATACAAAGTAATACACGGAACAGCACCCAGCTACATAAACAACAGACTACACCGTAACCTCTCACACAGATTAAGGAGAACTCAGAGCCTATTCATTTACCCCCCTCTCAATGGAACACGACGAAAAAAACTATACAACAGCCTTTTATCGACACAGGCAGCAAAGATCGATACTACCATCTCCAATCTACTGATCAAATCAATAGACATTAAAGTATTCCGAAAAGAAATCAAAACTCATCTCTTCAAAAAACACTTCCCATCATAATAACCTCACAATAGTATTAGAAAATACTCTCACGACCACGACCACCACCACCACCATAGCAACACTTCTGAATCCTGACTGTATTATTTCTATTCATCAAAACAATCTATCACTATCTACTATTTGCTTTCAATTTCTCCTGGAAATGTCCAGACTAACAATTGTAACTTGACACATTCTTGATTCTATGTACTGCAATGCTACTGGAAATGTCCAGTCTTCTAATTTGTAATCCGCTTAGAACCGCAAGGCACAAGCGGAATAGAAATCACTAATGTAATGTAATGTAAAAGGCATTTCCCACCCAGGAAAACTGGGGACTTCCCTTCTCTTCAGATTCACCGAGCTCTGGAATAACCTCACCTCCCCTCTTCGGAACCTGAATGCTCTCCAACCCTTCCGCAAACATCTTAAAACCTGGCTTTTCTCAAAAACTTAATCACTTCCCTCCTCATCTGACATCCCAGCTCTTTAACATTCCTCTTTCCTCCGATCTTCATCTAACCCTTTCCTTGTAGTTCTTTTCTCTTCACAACCCCTGTAAACCGTGCCGAGCTCTATGACCATGGAGATGGCGCGGTATACAAACCTAAGATTTAGTTTAGTTTAGTATCCCATGTGACGATCCCATTTTGTCTTAAAATCAGGCATGCTGCTGGCCTCAATTACCTGTAGCGGAAGATTATTCCAGCGATCAACCACCCTTTCGGTGAAGAATTATTTCCTGGTGTCACCGTGTGGTTTCCCGCCCCTGATTTTCCACGGATGCCCTCTTGTTGCCGTGGGGCCTTTGAAAAAGAAGATATCCTCTTCCACCTCAATACGGCCCATGAGATATTTGAACGTCTCAATCATGTCTCCCGTTTCTCTGCGTTCCTCAAGCGAGTACAGCTGCAATTTATTCAGCCGTTCCTCATAAGGGAGATCCTTGAGTCCCAAGACCATCCGGGTGGCCATTCGCTGGACCGACTCAAGTCTCAGCACATCTTTGCGGTAATGCGGCCTCCAGAATTGTACACAGTATTCCAGGTGGAGTCTCACCATGGATCTATACAAAGGCATAATGACTTCGGGCTTATGGCTGACGAAACTCCTACGTATACAACCTATGATTTGTCTAGCCTTAGATGAAGCTTTCTCCACTTGCTTGGCAGTCTTCATGTCCTCACTGATGATCACCCCTAAGTCACGTTCTGCTACAGTCCTCGCTAGGATCTCACCATTAAGGGTGTAAGTCTTGCATGGATTTTGGCTGCCAAGGTTCATGACTTTACATTTTTCGGTATTGAAACTCAGTTTCCAGGACCTGGACCAGCGCTCCAGTAGGAGTAGGTCGTGCACCATACTGTCAGGCATTGAGTTATTGACAGGCACTGTTTTATAGTCTGTTGTGTTCTTGCCTACTACATTGCATAGTTTGGCATCATCGGCGAATAGCGTTATTTTACCTCGAAGCCCCTCAGCCAAGTCCCTTATGAAGATGTTGAAAAGGATCGGGCCCAAGACCGAGCTCTGCGGCACTCCACTGATTACTTCTGTTGTTTCGGAGGGGGTGCCATTCACCACCACCCTCTGAAGCCTACCTCCAAGCCAGTCCCCAACCCATGCTGTCAATGTGTCTCCCAACCCTATAGAGCTCATATTGCTCAACAACCTGCGGTGTGGTACGCTATCGAACACTTTGCTGAAGTCCAAGTATACAATATCCAGGGACTCCCCAACATCCAGCTTCCCCATCACCCAGTCAAAGAAGCTGATTAGGTTGGATTGTCAGGACCTCCCCTTGGTAAATCCGTGTTGACGGGTATCTCGTAGATTCTCCTCTTTCAGGATCGTATCCAACTGGCGTTTGATTAGAGTTTCCATTAGCTTGCTCACTATTGATGTGAGACTCACCGGTCTGTAGTTTGCAGCCTCCATCCTGCATCCTTTTTTGTGAAGTGGAATGACATTAGCCGTTTTCCAGTCCAGCGGGACTCTACCTGTACTAAGGGAGAGATTGAAGAGCACGGATAGCGGTTCCGCCAAGACGTCACTAAGCTGTAAGTTGTCTGGCCCCATTGCTTTGTTAACCTTGATATTATACAGCTCACAGTGGACAGTGCTGGGCGTAAATTTGAAATTTCAAAACAGGTCCACCGAGCTATCCCTTGTCTGCAGCTGAGGGCCGGATCCCGGCGCCTCACGGGTGAAGATTGAGCAGAAATATTCATTTAAAAGTTTAGCTTTTTCGGAGTCTGATTCTACATAGATCCCGTCTGGTTTCCTAAGGCGTACTATCCTGCCTGTGTTTCTGTTGCTAATATACCTGAAGAAGGATTTATCGCCCTTCTTGATGTTCTTCGCTAGGTTCTCCTCCGTTCGGAATTTGGCCTCTCTGACCTCTGTTTTGACAGCTTTTGACTTGATCAGATAGTCTTCTCTAGATTCCTGCTTCCCTGAGTGTTTGTAAGAGATGAACGCTCTTTTCTTTTCTTTTATGAGGTCTGAGATCTCTGCAGAGAACCACTGTGGCTTATTGTTTCTTCGCCGTTTACTTACCAATTTTATATAGCGGTTGGTTGCTTATTGTATGGTAGCTTTCAGAGTTGACCACATTACTTCTACATTATCTGTTTCTGCTCAGTTTAGCAGCGCCTGATGGATGAAATCCCCCATGCCCTCGAAGTTGGTGTCCTTGAAGCTGAGGACCTTGGTTAATGTGTTAGATTTGGCGAAACCTTTCCTTAGATTGAACCATATCATGTTGTGGTCACTGGAGGCCAACGTGTCGCCCACCGAGACCTCTGTGACACTTTCTCCATTGGTAAGTATCAGGTCCAGTATTGCCCGTGCAGCCAGTCGTTAGCCCTCTGGATGCGATCATCCCTGGCTCTACCCTTGCCCCTCACTGGGAGGATCGAGAAGACCACCTGCGCATCTATCCTCCTCAGCTTCTCACCCAGGGAATGATGCATGGGGGAAGAGAGATGTTGGACCAAGGGTCCAAGGAGGGAGGGAGAGATGTTGAACATGGGGGAGTATGAGAATGAGGGAGAGATTGATGCAACAGGTGTTAACTTTTAATGTAATGATTCTAATATGTCAGTTTTTGAAATTTACATCTACTGTCTTTCTATTTTGCACAGTACAGGGGGATGTCACTTTTTCTCTCTCTCTGCTGTTGCATTGTGGCTTCTTGGGGATTCAATGTATTATTTTCCTGTGTGAATCTATTTTTAATTGGTGGTTAGTTATTCTATACTGTGTGAGGGTCTGTGTTCTGCATATATACATTTGAGACATGGTTTTCTATTAGCATTAACTGTGCAGGATGGGCCTCTTCTAATCTGGCTTCTTTAATTTTCCATTAGGTTTATTGATGATCTCGTACGCACTGTAGTGTTTGGTGCTGTGTTTTCCTAAGTAGGCTCTTGTTACGTGACCCGTGGATGTTTTTAAAGAGTATTTTAAAGAGTATGTTTTTAAAGATGTTTTTAAAGAGTATACAAAGGGGAACAGTATTCTTTTTAAGCTGCACTAAACATCCAGTATCTGGATTTTATACAGAGTAGCTATAAACGACATGCAAATAAGTTGGGAAAGCATGCAGAGTATGGTATTCTTTCCATGCATATATAAAGGCATGTGTGGCACAGTGGTTGAAGCTACAGCCTCAGCACCCTGGTGTTGTGGGTTCAAACCCCGTGCTGCTCCTTGTGACCCTGGGCAAGTCACTCAGTCCTCCATAGCCTCAGGTACGTTAGCTAGATTGTGAGCCCACCGGGACAGATAGGGAAAATGCTTGAGTACCTGATTGTAAAACCGCTTAGATAACCTTGATAGGCGGTATATAATAATAATAACTTTATTTTTGTATACCACAATACCACAAGCAATTCAGAGCGGTTTACAGAGGAAGAGACTGTATACAGACAGCGATATTACAGAAAAGGACTTTCAAATTACATTAGCATGCCAAGAGTAGTCAAGATTTGTCTGGAAGCATTTCAAAGATACACCAAGGCAGGAAAGGAGTCGGAGAAATTTATCAAAGAGATAGAATTTAATTGATTTCCTGAAGATTTGGTAGGAGGGTGCATTTGAGATGAAGGTGGTTAGACATTTATTCCATTTGCCTGCTTGGAATGATAGTGATCTATCAAGGAATCTCTTGTAGATACAGCCCTTCAATGATGGAAAGGCAAACAGATAGGCACTACGTGTGCTAGTGGTGCCTGGAAATTTGAAATGGTGCAACAGGTAGATTGGGGATGAACCTATTATGATTTTGAAGCAGAGGCAGGCAAACTTGAAAATGACCCTTGCTTCCATCGGTAGCCAGCGTAGATTTTTGTAATACGGACTTACATGAGACGAACGGCAGCATTCTGAATGACTCTCAATCGTTTGATGGTTTTCTTAAAGGATCCCATGT